>NC_045732.1:6315389-6471237 GCF_009834535.1 Camelus ferus
CCTTCTCTACTCCAGAAATCCCTCATGGGAAAAAATTCTACACTTTTCCCCATCTCACATCAGTGGGGTTCAATGAAGAACCTTCACTGCTTGGTGGTAGCAAGGCATTCACCTCTCTCTCTTTTAGAGTGGTGTCCATGGAAGCTGAGTAGAGAACCTGGACTCCCATCTCCACTCAATGATATGAAGTTGTTCCTTTATTCCATTCCTTTCTTGGCACAGTAGTGGTCTGTTAAAGTAGAAGATTTTTAATTTTATTTTTAATTGAATGAAAGATTCTTTAAATTTTATAGTGCTTTACAATCTTCAGAAGTTTCACACAGATGATTTTACATAATCCTATAACAAAACTTTTTCCCCTACTACTATATTGTCCCTCACCCTTCACTCTCCCCACTAAATGGAAAAGTAATTTGTTCTTTATATCTGTAAGTCTACTTCTTTTTCGTTTTATTAACTAGTTTATTGTATTTTTTTATTCCATACATAAGTAATATCATACAGCATTTGTCTGTCTCTGTCTGACTTATTTCAGTTAGTATAATGCCCTCCAAGTCCATGCAGGTTGCTAAAAATAACAAAATTTCATTCTTTTTTATGGCCGAGTAGTATCACATTATGTGTGTGTACATATATATACACACACACATACCACATCTTCTTTATCCATTCATCTGTTGATGGACACTTAGATTGCTTCCAAACATTGACAATTGTGCATAAGTTTACTATAAACATTAGGGTGCATTGTATCTTTTCAAATTAGTGTTTTTATTTTGGGGGGATACATACTTAGGAGTGGAATTGCTGGGTCATATCGTAGTTCTATTTATAGTTTTTTGAGAAACTTCCATAGTGTTTTTGACAATGGCTGCACCAATTTACATTCCCACCAATAGTGTATGAGGGCTCTCTTTTCTCCATATCCTCACCAACATTTGCTATTTCTGTTGTTTTTAATGATAGCCATTCTGACCAATGTGAGATGACATCTCATTGTGGCTTTAATTTACATTCCCCTGATGGTTAGTGATGTTGAGCATATTTTCATGTGCTTATTGGCTATCTACATTTCTTCTTTGGAAAAATGTCTATTTACATTGGCCATTTTTAATTGGGTTGTTTGTTTGCTTGTTTGTTTTTGATGTTGAGTTATATGAGCTCTTTATGTATGTTGGATATCAACCTCTTAGTCATATCATTTGCAATTGTCTTCTCCAACTCAGTAGGTTGTCTTTTTCTTTTTTTGATGGTTTCCTTTGTAGTAAAAAAGCTTTTAAGTTTTCATAGGTCCCATTTATTTATTTTTGCTTTTGTTTCCTTTGCTTTAGGAGACTTAAATTTAAATAAGATTTAAACAAGTTCCAGAGCCTCATAATACAAAAGTGTCTATGAAATAATTGAAAATCACTCATCATTCAAAAAAAAGAAAAAAAAAGCCAAGAAGGAACAACAGGAAAACCTCAAATTGAATGAGAAAAGGCAATTAACAAACACCACATCTGAAATGAAACACATGCTGGAATTATCTAAGATGCATTTTTAAAGCAGCCAATATAAAAATGCTTCAATAAGAAATTACAGATACCTGGAGAAGATGGCGGAGTAGAAGGACGCTCGCAGGTCACCCTCTCTCACAAATACACCAAGACCCACATCTACAGACCCACTCAGCCAACCAGAGCACCTGCGGAACTCCGATAGAACATCGCCCTCTTGAAAAGATAAAGACGCCAAAACTTTGGTAGGAGAAAAGGAAAAAAGAAAGAACAAAAGGCAAAGCAGCTCGGGACGGGTCCTGCGGGGAGGGAGCAGCAAAGGAGGACTGGCGCTCGCTCGCTGGGTCTCCCCTCTCCAACTGAGAGGCCAGCGGGACGGAGGGGGAGCCTCCGAGGCTCGGATCTGTACAGAGCAGCCCTTGACTAACAGAACTAAGTTAAACAGGCACAGAGCGTCCCCCCAACACCCAGCCTGAGACGCGGGCCGGCAGGAGCGGGCAGGGCCAGGCTGCCCAAGCCGGGCGGAGGACGGAAGTGGCAGCACGGAGGCAGCCCCGGGGGAATGCAAGGGGCTGTGCACAGTGGCTGTGGGTGCACAGGGCAGAAAAACCTGGGCCCTCCATAAAACAGCAAGGTTGATGTGCTCTCGGGGGAAGGGTGCACACCCCCATCTCTGAAAACCCGCGGAAAGTTTTCAGGGGAAGAGAGGCGGGGCTCAGGCACAGCTGCCATATCCTCCGCGCTTAGCACTCAGGCGGGGGCGGGGGCGAAACCTGCATCCTCCCCGAAGGGCTTAGCAGCCTCAAAGGCCAAACTGAGACTGGCCTGAGCCCAGGGCAGATAGGGTCCTTCCATCCTGGTCCCTCAGAGAACTTACACCACAAAGACAAACAAGGAGCTGGGTTTTGGCTCGGAGAAGGGACAGGTCTTCCCCACACCCACCTGTAGAGCGCTGACCAGGGCAGAGCGCGCAGCCGCACAGAGCAGCGGAAATACCGGCGGCGCAGGTAGAGGGAGAGCGGCCCCCACGCCTTACGGGCAGGAACACAGCCCCTGACCGAGGTGCTGGGAGGGGGCACGACCCGCCCTCCTACCCGGCCAGTCTGCAACATCTGACTGCAGCATCCGGAGGGGCAGCGACCCGCCCGCCAACAGCAGAGGAGAGCTGCACCTGACCCAGTGTTAGGGGGAGGCGCGATCTGCTTGCCGACAGGTGCTGGGAGCAGCACAGAAGAGGGCGCCAATGGAGGGCCTCTGAAAACAGCAAGCTGAGCTTCCAAAACATGACGAAGACAGAAAGACTTCACATTAAAAGCACACAGACTCCAGGAGAACACCGACAAACCGCCCCCCCTTTTTTTTTTAAATCGGTTTTCACCGGTTCTATTTTCTATTACTCTCTTAATCTTTACTTCTTAATTCATTTCTATTCTTCTTGGGTTTTGATGTCCTGCTATTGATTAGACACAGGTTTCAAATACATCTATTCACCTCACCCCCCTTTTTTTGGGAAGGTTTTAAAAGGACGTCTCAACCCGATTAATACTCTGCTTGAACTCACTCTTCTATTATTCATTATACACTGTTTTCAAACCCTCTTTCTCCCTTCTTTTAAAATTCTTTCTCTCTCTCTCTTATTTTTTTTTCTTTTTTTCCTAAGTTCTATTCCTAAATAGGCATCACATAGATAAAATTCTTAAGGACCGAAATAAACAACTGATACTCCATAAACCACAGTGCCAAAGAGGTATGAGCAATATGAAGAAGCAGAAAAACCTTTCCCAATTAAAAGAACAAGAGAAATCCCCTGAAAGAAAGATCAATGAAATAGACATCGATAGCCTACAAGATAAAGATTTCAAAAAAGGAGTGATCAAATTGCTGAAGGAATTAAAAGAGATAGTGTTTAGAGATATAAAATATGTCAAAAATGAAATTGAAGCAATAAAGAAGAGCCAAGTAGAATGGGTAAACTCATTGACAGAGATGAGGAATGATCTAATAGCTGTGCAAAGCCGACTAGATAATGCAGAGGAACGAATTAGTGATCTAGAAGACAGGGCAATAGAAAGCACCCATTCAGAAGAACTAGAAGAGAAGCAAATAAAAAATAATGAAAATACCATAAGAGACCTATGGGATAACATAAAGCGTCCCAATCTTCGCATAATAGGGGTCCCAGAAGGAGAAGAAAGATCAAAGGGGATTGAAAAGGTTTTTGAAGAAATCATGACTGAAAACTTCCCAAACTTAAAGAAGGAATCAGATATCCAAGTACAGGAAGCTCAGAGGGTCCCAAACAGGAAGAACCCAAATAGACCCACACCAAGACATATCATAATCAAGATGGCCAGAGTCAAGAATAAAGAAAGGATTCTAAAGGCAGCAAGAGAAAAGCAAAGAGTAAGTTACAAGGGAACACCCATAAGGCTCTCAGCTGATTTCTCTACACAAACACTACAGGCCAGAAGGGAGTGGCAAGATATATTCAAAGCCCTGAATGAAAAAAAGATGCAGCCTAGGATCCTTTATCCAGCAAGGCTATCCTTGAGGATAGAAGGAGAAATAAAGAGATTCACAGACAAAATAAAAGCTGCAGGAATTTAGCAACACTAAACCCATGCTAAAAGAAATATTGAAAGGGCTATTCTAAATAGAAAAGCAGCAGGATGCTACAGAAATGAGAAACACACAACTGGAAAGGTGATAACTCATGAATTACAAATAAAGTAAACATGAAATTATAAAAGAAGACATACAAATCACTGAGAGTGGGAGAGGGAGGCAGGAAAATATAGAATATTTTTTTCTTTCTTCTTTAAATTTTTTTAACAGTAGTATGGGTTTGAGATCATGTTACTATCAGTTTAATAAAAACAGGTATAGTAATGGGTTAATAGATTTACAAAAAAGGGTAACCACAAGCCAAAAATTTACAAAGGGGTCACAAAAATTAAATAAAATCCATGAAAATACAAAGGAAAATTACCAAACCACAAAAGGAAGAAGAAAGGAACAAAGAGGATATACCAATTCAACTACAAAGACAAGTTCAAAATGGCAATAAACACACATCTATCATTAATTACTGTAAATGTTAATGGACTACATGCTCCAGTCAAAAGACACAGAGTGGCAGACTGGATAATAAAGCAAGAACCTTCAGTATGCTGCATACAAGAGACCCACTTTAGGGAGAAGGACACATATAGATTGAGAGTGAAAGGATGGAAAAGGATATTCCATGCAAATGGAAAAGCCAAAAAAGCAGGTTTTGCAGTACTGATTTCAGACAAAATAGACTTTAAAACAAAGGCCATAAAGAAAGATAAAGAAAGACATTTCATAATGATTAAAGGAGTGATACAAGATGAGGATATTACACTCGATAATATATATGCACCCAATATAGGGGCACCTAAGTACGTACAAGAATTACTAACAGAGATAAAGGAGAATATTGATGGGAATACAATCATAGTTGGAGATTTTAACACTGCATTAACATCACTAGACAGATCTTCCAGACAGAAAATAAACAAGGCAACAGAGAAATTAAATACTACAATAGAAAAACTCGATTTGGTGGATATTTTCAGAGCATTACACCCCCCAAAAATAGGATATACATTCTTTTCAAGTGCACATGGAACATTTTCCAGGATCGATCATGTACTTGGGCACAAAAGAAACCTCAACAATTTTAAGAAGATAGAAATTATCTCAAGCATCTTTACTGACCACAATGCCATGAAACTGGAAATCAACAAGCAGAGAAACAAAGGAGAAAAAAAGGAAAGCATGGAGATTAAACAATATGTTATTGAAAAACAATGGATCAATGAGGAAATCAAAGCTGAAATTAAAAAATACCTTGAGACAAATGATAATGAAAGCACAACCTACTCAAAACCTATGGGACACAGCAAAGGCTGCGCTAAAAGTGAAGTTTATAGCAATACAGGCCATCCTCAAAAAAGAAGAACAATCTCAAATAAACAATTTAACCCACCACCTGAATGAATTAGAAAAAGAAGAACAAAAAACCCAAAAAAGCAGCAGAAGGAGGGAAATAATAAAGATCAGAGACGAATTAAATACAATAGAGATTAACAAGACCATAGAAAAAATCAACCAAACCAAAAGCTGGTTTTTTGAAAAAGTAAATAAAATTGACAAACCTCTGGCCAAACTCACAAAGAAGAAAAAAGAGAGAGCACAAATTAGCAAAATAAGAAAGGAAAATGGAGAAATTACAACAAACAAAATAGAAATACAGAATATCATACGAGAATATTATGAAAAACTATATGGAACCAAACTGGATAACCTAGAGGAGATGGACAAGTTTCTGGAAACATACTGTCCACCAAAACTGAATCAAGAAGAATCTGAATACTTGAACAATCCGATCACTAGAAAGGAAATAGAAATAGCAATTAAAAACCTCCCTACAAATAAAAGTCCAGGACCGGACGGCTTCACCTGGGAATTCTACCAAACATACAAAGAAGAACACATACCAGTCCTACTCAAACTCTTCCAGACGATTGGAAAGGAGGGATTACTCCCAAACTCATTCTATGAAGCCACCATCACCCTGATACCAAAACCAGGCAAAGACACTACAAAAAAAGAGAAGTATAGGCCAATATCACTGATGAATATAGACGCCAAAATCCTCACCAAAATTTTAGCAAATAGAATCCAACAACACATAAAGAAGATTATACATCATGACCAAGTGGGGTTCATCCCAGGGACACAAGGCTGGTTCAGCATACTCAAATCAATCAGTGTAATACATCACATCAACAAGAGAAAGGACAAAAACCACATGATCATTTCAATCGATGCAAAAAAGCATTTGATACAATTCAACACCCATTTATGATAAAAACTCTCACCAAAGTGGGTATAGAGGGAACATATCTCAACATAATAAAAGCTATATATGAGAAACCTACAGCCAGCATAGTACTCAAATGTGAAAAACTCAAAAGCTTCCCACTAAAATCTGGGACAAGACAAGGATGCCCACTATCACCACTCCTATTCAACATAGTCCTGGAACTCCTAGCCACAGCACTCAGGCAAGAGAAAGAAATAAAAGGGATCCAAATTGGAAAAGAAGAGGTAAAAGTGTCATTATATGCTGATGACATGTTACTATATATAGAAAACCCTAAGAGGTCCACACAAAAGCTACTAGAGCTGATTGAAGAATTCAGCAAGGTAGCAGGTTACAAAATTAACGTTCAAAAATCAGTTGCATTTCTTTACACTAACGATAAATCAACAGAAGAAGAAAGTAAAGAAACAATCCCCTTTAAAATAGCACCCAAAATAATAAAATATCTGGGAATAAATCTAACCAAGGAGGTGAAAGAATTATACACAGAAAACTATAAACCATTGATGAAGGAAATTAAAGAAGACCTTAAAAAATGGAAAGATATTCCATGCTCTTGGATTGGAAGAATCAATATTGTTAAAATGGTCACACTGCCCAAGGCAATCTACAGTTTTAATTCAATCCCTATCCTATTACCCAGGACATATTTCACAGAAGTAGAACAAATCATAATAAAATTCATATGGAACCATCAAAGACCTAGAATTGCCAAAGCATTACTGATGAGAAAGAAAGAGGCAGGAGGAATAACTCTCCCAGACTTCAGACAATACTATAGAGCTACAGTCATCAAGACAGCATTGTACTGGTACCAAAACAGACTTATAGACCAATGGAACAGAATAGAGAGCCCAGAAATGAACCCACAAACTTTTGGTCAACTCATCTTTGACAAAGGAGGCAAGAATATACATTGGAATAAAGACAGTCTCTTCAGCCAATGGTGTTGGGAAAACTGGACAGCATGTAAAATAATGAAGCTAGAACACTCCCTTACACCATATACAAAAATCAACTCAATATGGATCAAAGACTTAAACATAGGACAAGATACAATAAACCTCCTAGAGGAAAACATAGGCAAAACATTATCTGAGATACATTTAGAAAATTTTCTCCTAAAAGTAATAAAAGCAAGAATAAACAAATGGGACCTAATGAAACTTACAAGCTTCTGCACAGCAAAGGAAACCAGAATTAGAACAAGAAGAAAATCTACGGAATGGGAGAAAATTTTTGCAAGTGAAACCGACAATATCTTGATCTCCAGAATATATAAGCAGCTCATACGACTCAATAAGAAAAAAATAAACAACCCAATCCAAAAATGGGCAGAAGACCTAAACAAGCAATTCTCCAAGGAAGACATACAAATGATCAAAAAGCACATGAAAAAATGCTCAATATCACTAATTATCAGAGAAATGCAAATCAAAACTACAATGAGGTATCACCTCACACCAGTCAGAATGGCCGTCATTCAAAAATCCACAAATGACAAATGGTGGAGAGGCTGTGGAGAAAGGGGAACCCTTCTACACTGCTGGTGGGAATGCAGTTTGGTGCAGCCACTATGGAAAACAGTGTGAAGATTCCTCAAAAGACTAGGAATAGACTTACCATATGACCCAGGAATTCCACTCCTGGGCTTCTATCCTGAAGGAAATCTACTTCAGGATGACACCTGCACCCCAATGTTCATAGCAGCACTATTTACAATAGCCAAAACATGGAAACAGACTAAATGTCCATTAACAGGTGACTGGATAAAGAAGAAGTGGTATACTTATACAATGGAATACTACTCAGCCATAAAAACTTACAACATAATGCCATTTGAAGCAACATGGATGCTCCTGGAGAATGTCATTCTAAGTGAAGTAAGCCAGAAAGGGAAAGAAAAATACCATATGAGATCGCTCATATGTGGAATCTAAAAAACAAAAACAAAAACAAACAAACAAACAAAAACAAAGCATAAATAAAGGACAGAAATAGACTCACAGACAGAGAATACAGACTTGTGGTTACCAGGGGGGTGGAGGGTGGGAAGGGATAGACTGTGATTTCAAAATTGTAGAGTAGACTACACTTTATAGCACAGGGAAATATACACAAAATTTTATGATATCTCACAGAGAAAAAAATGTGACAATGAATGTGTATATGTCCATGAATAACTGAAAAATTGTGCTGAACACTGGAATTTGACACAACATTGTAAAATGATTATAAATCAATAAAAAATGTTAAAAAAAAGAAATTACAAAAATGTTTGAAACAAGTGAAAAAAACAGAAATTCTCTGTAAAGATATAATGGTAATTTTGTCTAAATAATAAAATAATCAAGTAATACCTCACTGAAAGGGCTCAATAACATAATGAAAATGGTAGATGAACGAGTCAGTGAACATGAAGAGAGATAGATAGAAACCAAACTGAATCATAGAGAGGCTCTAGATTAAAAAGTAAAATAAAATAAAATGGACAGTGCCTCAGGAACCTTTGGGACAATAATAGATAAATATAGCACTTATATAATGGAGTCCCAGAGAGAGAACAGAAATAGTGCGGGATGAAAAAAAAATTTAAGGACTTAATGGCTAAAATTTTCCCAAATGTGACAAAAATTATAAACCTTCATATTCAAGAAGGTATTAAGACCAGGAAATAGGGAGTAGAGATAGAGAAAGAAAGAGAGAGAGCGAGAACTAGACTCCAGGCTCCTTCAAGATCTGTAACTATGTGTCATTTTTTTCTCTGCAATAGCTCATGCTGTCTAATAGGGTGCTTTGTACAAAATAAGCACTTATAAATACTTTCTGGAGAGTAAACATATTTTGATATTTTTTATGATACTGTCCTGCTTCTACTACCTATCTAGTAGTCCTGATTTGTAGAATTTGGGCTACGGGGCTCCAATGAAGAAAGCACATATGAGAGTACTTCACACATGGAGGTATATAACAAGCACTTGGGAACTTTACTCTTACCAAAAGGGTTTTTACCATCTTGCCTTGTTGACTGCACTAATGCCAATCCTTAATAGCAAGCATCTTACATCAGGAATCCAGTAAAGGCCTTGAGGATGGAAGTTGTTCAGCAATCAGTGTTGTGTCATCATTGAAAGATGATAGGGCTTCACACTTGGCAGCCTCATACACAACAGGAATTCATTGCTGAATTGAGTAGTCCATATCAAAGTTGAGTATGTGGAAGAGGCAGACGCTACAACCTGGAAGATACCACAAGATCTAAGCTTGGGAGCTGGTAGTCAAATAAAGACACAAAAATACCTTCCCAAGAAAAGAGCCCAGTAGAAGGGCTGATGAACAACCACTGGACATGGGGTCAGGAAATAGGTTCTTTCCAGGAGTTGCCATTGACTGGCTATGTGACCATGACCCAGTCTGTTGCTCTCTTCAGCTTCACATTGGATCTGTAATGTGTTGTTGTTACAGTGGATGGTGTCCAAGGATCCTTTCAGTTCAGTTCTGCCATTCTATATTATCCAGCCTGACAAGTTGATTGAGGGAAAATCAAGAACATAGAATCATTCTTTCAGATCTGGCAAGGCCCTTTGAAGTCACTAAGTGCAATCTCTTTGGTATCTATTAAAAATGAGGTAACAAATAAAAAGAGAGGAAGGAATTACCCACAGTCACCTAGCTGGTGGCACTACGAATGTTACTAACTTCAAAGTGAGAACTAGTACACACTTCTTCAGGCTCTGCATTGAGGACTCCTGCTAACTATAGCCTCTGGCTTCTGTAAGAATGATTCTTGACTAGGCCATCAGCCTGAACTTAGTTTAATCTCCTAGTTAAGGCTCTTTGTCACTTTCTCATTTTTACTGCTTTGTTATGAGACAATGAGAATTTGGCTAAAAATCAACTTCATTTTCTGATTTAGTATCAGATAATGGTTTGATATTTGGTTCTTGTGTGAACAATGCTTTAGGGCATTGCCTCTTTGTGCTTACTGTTAACAGAGGCTTTACATCTGTTTAGCATAAGGTTACGAGGATATAGTCTCTCCATAAAAGAGAAGAGGAAATATGTGGGGAGAGGAAGAAATAAAGTACATTTAAAGACTGCCTTAGGGTTCAAAGGGCAGTTGAAGACGCTCTATATGATGGTCATACATTGTACTAACTTTGATTCATCAGTCATCATTGTTTTTCAGACAAATACAACTTATTGCATGGTCATAATATCCTTCTTTTCTCTGTCTTCAGCATTGTCTTTAAGGTTATTTACCGTGAACAGAGGCTTGGTAGAGCAAGGAAGCCTATTCTATGGGAGTCCCAATGAGTACCTGGATATCTGTAGTGATATTGGGAAAAGAAGGCAGGGAAACTAAGATGTATTGAACACCTACTATGGTTCTATAATTTCCAGTCACTTTACATTATAATTTATACTAATAAAAGATGCTATTTTTAAGTGCTTATAGTATGACAGACATTTTACAATCATTATCTTATTTAATCTTCACAGAAACTATAGGGTAGTAATTATTCTTATTAATGCCCAATTTACAAATTAAAAAAACTGAAGCTCAAAACAGAAATTTTCTGGTCTAAGGTCACCTGACCAATAATAGACAGAACTTGATTTCAAACACAGGTTTGTTTGATTCTTGTTGACTTATGTGTTTTCCTCTGTAACCTGGATGTTTGGCTTTCCAAGAGTGCTTTTCAAACCAAGATTTATTGAGCGAGGAATTACAATTGTGTTCTATTGACTTTAGTCAATGCTGATGTCATGGAAGGGAACAGGATACATAGGTAGTACATTCTTATTGCACAGAAAGGAAAGAAAAATCTAATTTGAAGATCCTATGATTTCAGAAGACTTCAAGAGGGAAACCTGGCACACTGGGACTAATTTCTGTCATCCAAATGAGCTTTTTTCTGGTTGAACCACTGTTCTTGTAACTGCCTCTGTTAATGAAACCGTTTATCTCTCAAGGTCTTTTCTGCATGTGATCCAGCTGCTTCAAAGGGCACCTGGACCAAAATGTAGTCTGGACCTCAGTCTTATGTAAGTATGATTCTTTGAGAACCTAGGATAATGCAGAGAAGATTGAAAGTCATTCAACTTGCAGAATCTTAGGGTGTACTTTATTATGGCAAAATATATGTAACAAGCTTTACCATTCAAAATTTAGTGGCATTAAGTGCATTCACAATGATATGCAAGCATTACCACTATCCATTTCCAGAATTTTCCATCACCCCAAACAAATTCTGTACTCATCAATTAATAAGCCCCCATTCCTCCCTCTCTGAAATCTGGTAACCTCTTTCTTATTTTCAGTCGTTATTAATTTGCATATTTGAGATGCCTCGTATAAGTGGAATTGTACAGTATTTGCCCTTTTATGTCTGGCTTATTTCAATAAGGATAATGCTTTCTAGGCTCATTCATGTTGAATATGTGTCAGAATTTCCTTCCTTTTTAAGACTGAATATTTCCTTGTATATATATACATATATATATAAATCACATTTTGTTTATCAGTTCATCTGTTGATAGAAAATGTGTTTTTTTTCTACTTTTTGGCTATTGTGAATATTACTGCTAATAAAATCAGTGTGCAAGTATCTGAGCTCCTACTTTCAAATATTTTGGTTATATACCTAAAGTAGAATTGCAGGATCATATGGAAATTTTATGTTTGACTTCTGGAGGAATTGCAGTACTGTTTTCCATAGTGGTTGCCACATTTTTAAATTCCCACCAGCAAGACACAATGGCTTCAGTTTCTCCAAATCCTCATCAATATTCCTATTTTATAATAGCCACCCTAATGTGCATGAAATGATATCTTATTGTGGTTTTGAATTGCATCCCCCTCAAAACTATTGAAGTTCAGTAACTTCACTTTTATGTGCTTATTGGCAACTTGTATTCTTCTTAGGAGATTGTCTACTGCAGTCATTTGCCTATTTATGAATTAAGTTTTTTGCTTTTTATTTTGAATTTTAAGAGTCATTTATATTTTCTAGGTGTTAATCCCTTATGAGATGTATGATTTGCAAATATTTTCTCTTGGTCTGCAGGTTGTCTTATTACTGTGTTGGTAAGATGGTTTCATTTGATATGATAAAAGTTTTTTCTTTTAATTTGATGAAGTCCATTTTTTTTCCCATTTTTCCTTTGTTGCTTATGTGTTTGGTGTCATAGTCCAAATATCCTTTGCCAGATCCACTGTCATGAAAATTTTACCCTATATCTTCTACTTAGTTAGAATTTTACAGTTTTATTTCTTATGCTTAGCTATTTTGTCCATTTTGAGTTAATATGTGTACATGGGGTAAGGTAAGGGTCCAATTTCATTCTTTTTTTTTTCTTGTCTATATTTATTTTCCAAGTACTATTTGTGGAAAAGACTCTCCTTTCCCCATTGAATGGTCTTAGCTTCTTTGTCAAAAATCAGTTGATCATATATGCCAGGGGTTATTTTGGGGCTCTCCATTCTATTCCATTGATCTATATGTCTACTTTTATGGCATAACTACACTGCTTTGATTACTCTACCTTCGTAGTAAGGTTTGAAATCAGGAATTTTGCATTCTCCAACTTTGCTTTTCTTTTTCAAGACTTTTAGTGAACTCTTGAGATTAATATAAATGTTAGGATGAATTTTTCTATTTCTGTAAAAATGTCATTGGGATTTTATAGGGATTGCATTATTCCTACAGATCACTTTGGATAGTTTTGTCACCTTAACAATATTAAGTCTTCCAATTCGTGAATATATAAGAGGTCTTTCCTTTTTTATGTCTTCCTTAATCTCTTTCAAAAACGTTTTATAGTTTTCAGTGTACAATTTTTTTTCTCTTTTTTTTTATGGTGGGGGAGGTGATTCGATTTATTTATTTACTTTCTGAGGAGGTACTGGGGATTGAACCCAGGACCTTGTGCATGCTAAGCATGAACTTTACCACTTGAGCTATATCCTCCCCCTTTTTTCCTCTTTGATTAAATTCATTCCTAAATATTTTGTCCTTTCTGAAGCTATCACAAGCAGATTATTTTCTTAAATTTCTTTTAATACTTTCATTGTTAATAAATATAAATGAAACTGTTTTTTAATTGAAGTGTAGTTCACAATATTATATTCATTTCAGGTATACAGCACAGTGATTCAGTATTTTTACAGGTTATACACCATTAAAAGTTACTGTGTATTGTGTTTTTATCCTACAACTTGCTGAATTCCTTTATTAGTGCTAACAGGTTGTGTGTGTGTGTGAGTGTAATATTTAGGATTTCTATGTATAAGATAATACCATCTGAAAACAATTTGTATGTTTCTTTCTTTTTCTTGCCTAATTGCTCTGGATAAAACTTCCAGTAATATGCTGAATAGAAGTGGCTAAAGAGGGCATCCTTGCTTTACTATTGATCTTAGAGGAAAATCTTTGTCTTTCACCCTTGAGTATAATGTTAGCTGTGGGCTTTACATATATAGCCTTCATCATGTTGAGACAAGTTTCATACTATTCCTAGTTTATTGAGGGTTTTTATCTTGAAAGGTTTTTATTTTGAATGATTGAGTCCGTTTCTTTATATTGAAGTATAGTCAGTTTACAATATTGTGTCAACTTCTGGTGTACAGCATAATAGTTAAATCATACATATAAATACATATATTTGTTTTCATATTCTTTTTCTTTCTTTCTTTCTTTTTTCTGTGTGTGTGGGGAGGTGATTAGATTTATTTATTTTTTGAGGAGGTACTGGGGATTGAACCCGGGACCTTGTGCATGCTGATCATACACTCTACCACTTAAGCTATATCCTCCCTTCTCATATTCATTATTATTATGTTACTACAAAATATTGAATATAATTCCCTGTGTTATACAGTATAAACCTGTTGTCCATTTTATATATAGTAGTTAGTATTAAGACATACAAATGGCCAATACAAACATGAAAAAATGTGTAATATCGCTAAGTATCAGAGAAATGCAAATCAAAACTACAATGTGTTATCACCTCACTCCAGTTAGAATGGTCATCATTCAAAAGTCCAAAAATGACAAATGCTGGAGAGGCTGTGGTGAAAAGGGAACCCTCCTACACTGTTGGTGGGAGTGCAGTTTGGTACAGCCATTATTGAAAGAGTGTTTACTTTTGTCAAATGCACTTTCTTCATCAATTGAAATGATCATGTTATTTTTTCCTCTTAATTCTATTAATGTGGTGTATTATATTGTTCAACATTCACATGTTGAAACATTCTTGCAGTCCAGGAATAAGTACCACTTGTTCATGGTGTAGAATCCTTTTAATATGATGTTGAAT
Organism: Camelus ferus; assembly: GCF_009834535.1. Lineage (NCBI taxonomy): Eukaryota > Metazoa > Chordata > Mammalia > Artiodactyla > Camelidae > Camelus > Camelus ferus. The sequence goes on from NC_045732.1 coordinate 6,330,126, forward strand.
TTGGTTTGCAGTATTTTGTTAAGGATTCTCTAATCAATATCTATAAGAAATATTGGTTTGTAGTTTTCTTTTCTTGTAATATCTTTGTTTGGCTTTGATATCAAGGTAATGCTTGGCCTCATAGAATGGGTTTGGGAGGATTCTCTTCATTTTTTGAAAGAGTTTGAGAAAGATTGGTTTTGATGCATTAAATACTTAATAGAATTCACCAGGGAAGCCATCTGGTCTTGAGCATTTTGTTGTTATTATTGAGCAGTTTTTGATTACTGATTCAACCTCCTTAATAGTTACTGATCATTCTGATTTTCTATTTCTTCATGATTCAGTTTTGGTAGATTGCATATTTTCAGGAATTTGTCCATTTCCACTAGCCTATCCAATATGTTGGTGTACAATTATTCATAGCATTCTACTATAATTCCTTTTATTTCTGTAATATCAGTATTAGTGTCCTCAATTTTATTTCTGATTTGAGTAATTTGAGCCCTGTCTCTTTTTTCCTTAGTCAGTCTAACTAAAAGTTTGTCCATTTTGTTTGGTATTATCAAAAAGACCACATTTGGCTTCATTGATTTTTTTCTATTGTTTTCTATTCTCAGCTTTTTTCTCCATTCCAATCTGTATTATTGCCTTCCTTCTGCTAGCTTTGGATTATTCTTTATTTTATTCCTTAATGTGCAAAATTAAGTATAAACTTCAGATACTTTTTACTTTTTTAATGTATATGTTTCCAACTCTAAATTTCCCCCTTAGCACTACTATGTTTCACCTATAAATTTTGGTATGTTGTAGTTTCACTTTTATTTATTTCAAAATAACTTTTAATTTTCTAGTTTTTCATCTGTTGTTGATTTTTAGCTTCAATCCATTATGATCAGATAAGATTCTTTATATAATTCCAATCTTAAGATTTGTTTTTTGACCCAACACATTGTCTATCCTGAAGAATGTTCTATGTGTACTTTAGAAAAATGTGTAGTTTGGTTGTGGAGTGTTCAATATATGTCTTTTAGGTTCAATTGGTTTATGATGTTGTCTAAGTCCTCTATTATTTTAATGATCTTCTGTCTGACTTTCTATCCATCATTGAAAGTGATATATTGAAGTCTCCCACATTATTGCTCAACTGTCTGTTTCTCCCTTTAATAATGTCAGTGTTTGCTTCATATATTTTGTAATGCTTAAGATGGTGTATATATATTTACAATTGTTATATTTTCTTGGTGAATTTGGCTACTCTAAGGTGCCTCATATAAGTGGAACCATACAGTAATTGTTCATTTGTGACTGGCTTATTTAATTATCATAATGTCTTCAAGGTTCATCACTGTTATAATATGTGATATTTTTGTGGTGACATGTTTTGATTCCCCTTCTTGTTTCCTTTTGTGTAATTCTATATTTTCTTTCTGGATACCTTGGGGAGTCCATATAACATCCTAAAGCTATAAGTAAAAGAAGGACTATCTTGTCATATTTAGTATTCTCAGCTGACAGGGTTTTCTTTGTTTGTTCGTTTGTTTGTTTTTGTGGGGAGGGATTTATTTTCTAGCTCTTTAAATATATAATCTCTGCACCTTCTGACCACAAGGTTTCTGATGAAAAATTTTGAAATAATCTTATTGAGAATCCCTCATATGTGATGAGTCATTACTTTCTTGTTGTTTTCAAGATTCAAAAGTTTATTTATAATATATCTTTGTGTGATTGTCTTAGCTTTAGCCTACATGGAGCTTATTGAGCATTTTGAACTTGTAGACTCATATTTTTTCAAAGTTGGAAAGTTTTCAGCCATTATTTCTTCAAGTAACATCTTTGCCCTTTTCTCTTTCTTCTTCTGTGACAAACTTTTGTCTGCTTGATGATGTCCCACAAGTTTTTTTTTTTTTGCCTCTTTTACTTTTCCTTAATTCTTTTATTCTGTGCTCCTCTAATCTGATAAAATTTCAACTGTCCTTTCTTTGAGTTAACTGATTCTTTTTTTTCTGATTGCTCAGACCTGCTGTTAAATTCCTCTAGTGGAAGTTTTATTTTAATTATTGCTTTTTGGCATTGGCATTTCTGTTAGGTTACTTATTATAATTTCTATTTGTTGATATTCTTACTTCATGTGTTGTTTTGTGGAGTTTCTTTATTTTTCTGTGTTTTCACTTAGTACTTTGAATATATTTAAGATGATGGTTTTAAAATTTTTGTGTAGTAAGTCAATTGTCTGGGTCCATGTGCATTATTTCTGTCAATTCTTTTTCCTTTGAATGTGCCATGTTTTCCTTGTCTCTTTGTCTACCTTATAATTTTTGTTGAAAACTGGGCACTTCAATATTATAAAAAAAGTAACTGAAAATTAAATTCCCTTCCCTCCATTTGATATTTAATTATTTCAGTCTGTAGTAGTCCATTTATTTTGAGACTGTTTCAAATGGTTTTTACAAAAACTATTCCTTGTAATGTGTGCCCACCAACATTATGTTCTTTTATCTCATGTTCAGTTAGTGTTCTGACAGAGATTATCTTGCATGCTAGGAGCTCAAACAAAGATGAAAAAATTAAACAAACAAAAAGAGAGGACACTCAAATTGCCCAGTCTTTGCAGAATGGCTCTGTGCTGGGCCTGTCCTTCACCAACTAGCTAGACTTACTATGAGCCCAGGGATCAGACTGAAGTGAAAGTTTAAAGTATTTTCAAGTCTTCTCTGAGCATGTGACTTATTTAGACATGCACATGGATTTCTAAATTCCCTTATATACATTACTGCTTTTGAATGTCTTAAATTTCTAAAGAGTCTCACCTCTGTTTCTTCTCAAGGCTTCAAATATTCTATTGTATGTCTCCACCTATACTTCCTTGACCAAGTGTCTATGGATTTGTAGCCCCCTTGCAGCTTTTACAAGCAATGCCTGTCAGTTCCCATCAATGAGTATTTTTAAAATTCCTTTATTTAATTATTTTTTAAATTTGAAAATTTTAGTATACATATATTTTTTTTTCAATTGAACTATAGTCAGTTTACAATGTTGTATCAATTTCTGGTGTACAGCATAATGCTCCAGTCATACAAGAACATACATATATTCATTTTCATATACTTTTTCAACATAAGTTGCTACAACACATTGAATACAGTTCCCTGTGCTATACAGTATAAACTTGTTTTTTATCTATTATATGTATTTAGTTAGTATCTGTATCAAAATCCAAATTTATCCCTTCCCACCCCATACTGCTCCAATAACCATAAGTTTGTTTTATTCATCTCTGAGTCTGTTTCTTTCTTGTAAATAACATCCTTTATCATTTTTTAAATATTATACAAATAATTGATATCAAATGGTATTTTTCTTTCCCTTTCTGGCTTACTTTACTAAGAAGGAAAATCTCTGGGTCCATCCATGTTGCTGCAAATGGCATTATTTCATTATTTCTATGGCTGAATGATATTCCATTGTAGAAATATACCAAAGATTCCTTATCCAGTCATCTGTCAATGGACACTTAAGTTGTTACCATTTCTTGGCTATTGTAAATAGTGCTGCTATGAATACTGGAGTGCATGTATATTTTTTCAATTAAAATTCCCTCCATATATAAGCCAAGGACTGGGATTGGTGGATCATATGGTAAAGTTAATTAGTCTTTTGAGGAATCTCCATATCATTTTCCATTACAGCTGCACCACGTTACATTCCCAAAAACAGTGTAGGAGGGCTTCCTTTTCTCCACACCCTATCTGGCATTTATCATTTGTGGAAATTTCAATGACAGCCATACTTACTGGTGTGAGGTGATACCTCACTGGAATTTTGATTTGCATTTCTCTGATAATTAGCAATATTTAGCATTTTTTTCATGTGCATATTGTCCATTTGAATGTCTTCATTGGTGAATTGATTATTTAGGTCTTTTGCTCATTTTTGGATTGAGTTGTTTGCTTGTTTGTTTTTGTAATTAAGTTGTATGAGCTGTTTATATATTCTGGAAATCAAGCCCTTGTCAGTCTCATATTTTGCAAATATTTTCTACCATTCTGTATTTTGTCTTCTTGTTTTGCTTATGGTTTCCTTTGCTGTGCAAAAGCTTATAAGTTTAATTAGGTCCCATTTATTTATTTTTGCTTTTATTTCTATTGCTTGGGTAGATTGTCTTAGGAGAACATTGCTGAGATGTATGTGAGATAATGGTTTGGCCATGTTTTCATCTAGGTTTATTGTGTCTTGTCTTATGTTTAAGTCTTTAAGCCATTTTGAGTTAATTTTTGTGTATGGTGTGAGTATTCTAACTTCATTGATTTACATGCTACTGTACACTTTGTCCAACACAATTTGCTGAAGAGACTGTCTTTACTTCATTGTATATTCTTGCCTCCCTTGTCAAATATTAATTGACCAAAATTTGTGGGTTTATTTGTGGGCTCTCATTTCTGTTCCATTGATCCATATGTCCGTTTTTGTACCAATGCCATGCTGTTTTGATTACTGTAGCTCTAGAGTATTGTCTGAAGTTTGGGAGGGTTATTCTTGCAGCCTCATTCTTTTTCTTCAGTAATGCTTTGGCAATTCTAAGTCTTTTGTAATTGCATATAAATTTTAATATGTTTTGTTCTAGTTCTGTGAAATATGTCATGGTTAATTTGATAGGGATTGCATTAAATCTGTAGATTGCCTTGGGCAGTATGACCTTTTTAACAAAATTGATTCTTCCAATCCAGAAGCATGGGATATTTTTTCCATTTTTTTGTCATCTTTAATTTGCATAATCAATGTTTTGTAGTTCTCCACGTATAAATCTTTCACCTCCTTGGTTAGATTTATTCCTAGGTATTTTATTACTTTGGGTGCTATTTTTACAGGGATTGTTTCTTTATTTTCTTTTCCTGGTGATTCATCATTAATATAAAGAAATATAACTGATATTTGTACATTAATCTTGTATCCTGCTACCTTGCCAAATTCTTTTATTAGTTCTAGTAGTTTTTGTGTGAAGCTTTTAGGGTTTTCTATATATAGTATTATGTCATCTGCATATAGTGACAATTTTACCTCTTCTTTTCCAATTTGGATCCCTTTTATTTCTTTTTCTTGCCTGATTGCTATGGCTAAGACTTCCAAGACTATGTTGAATAGAAGTGATGAGAGTGGGCAACCTCATTTTGTCCCAGATTTTAGTGGGAAGGTTTTCAGCTTTTCACCATTGAGTGCTATGCTGGCTGTAGGTTTGTCATAAATAGGTTTTATTATGTTGAGACAAGTTCCATCTATACCCACTTTGGTGAGAGTTTTTATCATAAATGGGTGTTGAATTTTATCAAATGCTTTTTCTGCATCTATTGAGGTGATCATGTGGTTTTTGCCCTTTCTCTTGTTGATGTAATGTATTACATTGGCTGATTTGCATATGTTGAACCACCCTTGTGTTCCTGGGATGAATCCAACTTGATCATGGTATATGATCTTTTTTATGTGCTGTTGGATTTTATTTGCTAGTATTTTATTGATATTTGCATCTATACTCACCAGTGACATTGGCCTGTAATTTTCTTTTTTGGTAGTGTCTTTGCTTTTGGTATCAGGGTGATAGTTGTTTCATAGAATGAGTTTGGGAGTACTTCCTTCTTTTCAATCTTCTGAAAGAGTTTGAGAAGAACCAGTATGAATTCTTCTTTGTATGTTTGGTAGAATTCTCCAGTGAAGTCATCTGGTCCTGGGCTTTTCTTTGTAGGAAGGTTTTTTATTGCTAATTCGATTTCATTTTTAGTGATTGGTCTGTTCAAATGATTAATTTCTTCTTAATTTAGTTTTGGTGGACTTTAAGTTTCTAGAAACATATCCATTTCTTCTAGGTTATCAATTTTGTTTCCATATAATTGTTCATAGTATTCTCTTATGATTTTTTTATATCTCTGGGGTATTGGTTGTAATTTCTCCATTTTCATTTCTTCTTTTGTTTATCCATGTCCTCTCTCTTTTCTTCTTGTTCAGCCTGGCCAGAGGATTGTCACTTTTATTTACTTTTTCAAAATTAAGAACAGCTGTTTGTTTGATTTTTTTTTCTATTTTTATCTCTATTTTATTTATATCCTCCTTGATCTTTATTATTTCTTTCCTTCTGCTGACTTTAGGTTTTCTTTATTCTTCTCTTTCTAATTCTTTTAGGTGGTAAGTTAGGTGGTTTACTTAAGATTGTTCTTGTATTTTGAGGAAGACCTGTGTTGCTATAAAATTCCCTCTTATCACCGCCTTTGCTGCATCTCATAGATCTTGTGTGGTTGTGTTTTCATTGTCATTTGTCTCAAGGTATTTGTTTAATTTATTATTTGATTTCATCACTGACCCATTGGTTTTTAGTAGCATGTCCTTTAGTCTCCATGCAGTCTTTTTTTTTCTCATTTGTTTTTCTGTGTTTGACTTCTAGTTTCATGCCATTGGAGTCAGAGAAAATGCTTGAAATAATTTCTATCCTCTTAAATATTTGAGGCTTATTTTGTACTTGAATATGTGGTTTCTCCTAGAGAATGTTCCATAAGCACTTGGAAAGAATGTATATTCTGTTTTGGGGGTGGTGTAATGTATTAAAAATATCAACCATGTCCAACTTTTCTACTGTGTCTTTTAGCATCTCCATTTCTGCCCAGAAGACATTTCCAATTATTTCAGTGGGGTGTTAAAGTCTCCCAATATGATGGTATTGCCATCAGTTCCTTCCTTTATGTCTGTTAGTATTTTTTTTTTAATATTTAGGTTCTCCCATATTGGGAGAATATATGTTAACAAATGTAATATCCTCAACTTTTATTGCTCCTTTAATAGTTATATAGTGTCCTTCTTTATCTTTCTTTAGGGATTTTCTTTTAAAGTCTATTTTGTGTGCTATGAGCATTCCCACTCCCTCTTCCTTGTCATTTCCATTTGCATGAAATATCATTTTCCATCCTCTCACTTTCAAACAATGTGTGTCCTTCACTCTAAAGTGTGTCTCTTGTAAGCAGCATATTGTTAAATTTTTGTCTTATTAGCTAATCTGCCACTCTATGTCTTTTGGTTGGAACATTTATTGTATTATTGATAGATGTGTGTTTATTGCCATTTTGAACTTCGTTTTCCAGTTGATTTGGTATTTCTTCTTTGTTCCTTTCTTTTCCTTTTTGTTTTTCTTTTTGTGGTTTGATAATTTTCTTTGTATTAGCTTGGTTTGTTTTTGTTTTTTTGATTCTATTGCATATTTTTGGTTTGTAATTACCCTGTTTTTCAAATATGTTAACCCATTACTATATCTGTTAGCTTTAGACTGTTAGTCATGTAGGCTCAAGCACAACCTAAAAAGAATGAAGGGAAAAAAAAGAAGAGAAAGAAAAAAATCTATATTTTCTTGCTCCCTTCTAACACCTTTTGCTATTTTAATATCTTTTTTAAACTTTTTTATTGAGTTATAGTCATTTTAAAATGTTGTGTCAAATTCCAGTGTACAGCACAATTTTTCAGTTATACATGAACATACATATATTCATTGTCACATTTTCTTTCACTGTGAGCTACCACAAGAGCTTGTATATATTCCCCTGTGCTATACAGTATAATCTTGTTTATTTATTTGGCATATGCCTGTCAGTATCTACAAATTTTGGAATCCCAGTCTGTCCCTTCCCACCACCCCACCTTGGCAACCACAAGTTTGTATTCTATGTCTATGAGTCTGTTTCTGTTTTGTATTTTTTTTTTTTTGGATTCCATATATGAGTGATCTCATATGATATTTTTCTTTCTCTTTCTGGCTTACTTCAATTAGAATGACATTCTCCAGGAGCATCCATGTTGCTGCAAATGGCATTATGTTGTCATTTTTTATGACTGAATAGCATTCCATTGTATAAATATACCACATCTTCTTTATCCAGTTATCTGTTAATGGACATTTAAGCTGTTTCCATGTCTTGGCTATTGTAAATAGTGCTGCTATGAACATTGGGGTGCAGGTGTCTTTTTGAAGTAGACTTCCTTCTGGATATTAGCCCAGGAGCAGGATTACTGGATCCTATGTTAAGTCTATTCCTAGTCTTTTGAGAAATCTCCATACTGTTTTCCACAGTGGCTACACCGAAATATCTTTTTTTTTTTTTTTAATTTTTACATTTTCATGTTTATTCTTTTGTAATTCATTTTCTTACCACATTTTCAATTATGGTTTTCTCCTTTCTATAACTTCCTGCTTGTTTTCTATTTAGAGTAGACATTTCAATATTTCTTTTAGGATATGTTTATTATAGCTGAATTCTTTTAGTTTCTGCTTGTCTGTGAAATACTTTATTTCTCCTTCTGCCCTAAAGGATAGTCTTGCTGGATAGAGATCCTAGGTTGCAGCTTTTTTTCATTCAGGACTTTGAATATCTTGCCACTCTCTTCTGACCATCAGTGTTAATGTAGAGAATTCAGCTGAAATCATTACGTGGCTTCCTTTGTAACTGTTTTTTATTGTTGTGTTTAGAATTATTTCTTTATTTTTTAACTTTGGTCATCTTAATTATATGTCTTGATGTAGGTCTGTTTGGATTTTTCTTGTTTGGGATCCCCCTGTACTTGGGTATCTGTTTCCTTCTTTAAGTTTGGAAAGCTTTCACTTATGATTTTTTCAAATACCTTTTCAGTCCCTTTTTCTCTTTCTTTTCCTTCTAGGACCCCTATTATGTATAAACTAGCACATTTTATATTATCCCATAGATCCCTTATATTGCTTTCATTAGTTTTTACTTGCTTTTCTGCTTGCTGTTCTGATTGGGTGACTACAGTTATCCTGTCTTCTAAGTCACTTATTCATTCCTTTGCATTATGTAATCTGCTTTTGACTGCTTTTAGCTTGGCTCTTATCTCAACCATTGAGTTTTCTGTTTTTAATTGGCTTCTCTATATAGTATTTATTTCCTTTTTATAGTATTCTCTGTCTCTATTCATAGTGTCTCTTATTTCCTTCAGTGTTTTTATCACCCCCTTTTTGAAGTTATGATCTAGTAAACTGTTGAGGTCTATCTCATTGTTCATTCTTCCATGGACTTCTCTTGTTCATTTAATTTAGAGTAGTTTCTCTGCTTCCTCATTTTACTTTTATTTCTCTGGCTCTATGGGTTTAGGAGTATCTATTATCTACTCTGGTCTTGAAGAGTTTTTTTTTTGTTTGCTTTTATTTAAATTGGGAGAATTCCTGTTTAGACTGTGTTTGTCTAATAGTTTTGCTGCAAAGGCTGTCCTTAGTATGGATAGTTGTCCCATCTTTCTTCCATGTGTATTGGTTCTTAATCCTTTGATTGAGAGTGTGGTTGGTGTCATGGTTATCAGTGCCTGCTCTTATTGTTGTTGAGTGGAGCCTCCGTTTTTATTCTGTGGTTGTCATAGCCTTGTTAGGGCCTAGGTCTGCTTCCCTGTTGCTGGAATAAAGGCTTATATACCAGTTTCTGAGCTGTGGCATGTGGTAGTAAGGGTTGGAGTGTTTCTTCTGGGAATGTGTTCTAAGTATACCTCTGCAGGAGTTGCCCACTGGGCAATACCCTCTGTGGTGTTGTCTGTCACTTTTTATGCTGGCTTACAAAGTACTCTTTTTTGATGCTTCCTTTGTCCCTGTCTTAGTTGCAGGAATGTAAGCCACCAGCTCTGGGGTCCCCTGATTCTGGGCCCCAGGATCCACCAACACAGGTCTGCTAATGTCAAGCACTATGACCCACCATAGCAAGCATGCAGTCACACACCTGAATCTGTGCTGTGCCAAAGGGTCAGTGATAAACCCAGCCTGAACTCCACATATGGTATAGTATGCTGGTCTGTTGTAAATACACATAGTAACCCCCCCTGTTTGCCAGAATTCCACTCACTGCCTGTTTGTCCCAGAGGCACAGGTTCACAAAGGCACCAGTGGAGCAAATCACCCTCTTTGCCAGGGGCTGTAAAGAAATCTCACTACTGCCTGTGAAATTGCAGGGCCCTTAGGTATGTATTCAGCTTTCAATCCCACCTCTGGCAGCCACAGTGACTATGATAGAGTCACACGTCTCTTCTCATTAGAACACATCAACACTGGAGCAAAGTTGAGATAGGGGCTATTGTGTGGCTGATTGCAACCTTCCCCCCACCACACACACCAGCAGTGTTTTTTTTATGGGTATCCCAGTCTGTTCTGTTCCACACATACCTTCAGCCAGAGCAAACACTGCCCTCCAGTCCCCTCAGGTTGCCTCTATGCAGTGGGTCCCAGCCCTCTCCCAAGGCTCATCACTGATCTCTAGCAGCCAGTCCCAGCTTGTCCCTAAGAGTAGCATCTGGCTCACATTTAGGACGGGATCACAGGGACCCTCTGTTCCAGTTTCTCTTACTTCTGTCTGCCCAGCGGCTGCCAGTTTCTCCTCTGACCCTTTGAATCTCTGCTTCTGTCCCTACTGATGTCCCAGCTGGAGAGGGGGTGTCCCAGTGTGAGTGTGATTTTGTTATTTTGCCACTCCATCCCTACAGTACCTGTCCTGCACTGATTTTATTTTTCTTTTTTCTCTTACTGGATTTTGTCAAAGTCTTCCTATATTTTGAAGCACGAGACCTTCTGCCAGTGTTCAGTAGGTGTTCTGTGTGATCCAATGGATTTGTAGATGTAATTTTGTTGTATTTGTGGGACAGAGCAATCTGTTAGTCTCTCTATTCTGTCATCTTGGCACCTCCCCCGCCATTGTTTGATTTTTACAAGATAGAAACCAAAAAGTCAATCCTTCTGTTAGCTCCCAGACAGGTAGAACAGTTGAACACAATAAATTACAAATTAGGTCTGACTTTTTCTCTCTGGTTTGAGGGAAAAAACTAGAAACTGAGCTGCTGCTGCTCAAGACCAACATCTTCATCACATCATGGAGGCTGTGGAGGGGGAAAGGAGAAAGCCAAAAGATTTTCCTACAGTTTAGAAAATAGCCTTCCCTTGTTTGGGAATTTGAATAGTAGCTGTAACCTTTGATTGTTTTCTGGAGTTCTTAAAAATTTGCTCAGATGCCTACTGTTTTATTATTATTATTATTATTATTATTATTATTTATTAATAATAATAATAATAATAATAATTTCAGTGCTTCTATGGGAGAATGAGAAACTTGGAGTTTTCTAGTCCGTCATTCTGCAAAAGCCACTTGCTAGAGTAATTTTTTGGCATAATAATCCGACAAAAATTGTGTCAATAAGCTCTGGGTATTTCAACCACAATTCAAAAGATATACTAGAGATAACAATATACTATTTGCTTCTGAAGGCATATATAACTGATTTTATTATTTTATCCAGTTGAAATATTTTACAACCCCCTCATAGTTCTACCTTTCTACCAGTTAAACTTCCTCATGTATAATTGATATTCTATAGAAAGCAGCATGATAATTATTAGGGAATGTGAAAAGCAAGCCAGTTGACCAATGTAACTTTTGCTTTCAAATTCAAAGTGTTTGCTTTTGGAGAGTACATTCTATCTTATGAGTTCTCAATATTTTGTAGAGTATAGCATTTACATAAGAGCAATAAAAGAGTTCCAGAAAGATCCAGAATTTTGTGTGTGTGTGTGTGTGTGTATGTGTGATTTGGCAGGATCAGTATCACTTGTTACCATCCTGAGTCATCTCCTGGATTTTATTTGATTTAGGTGCTCAGTAAATATGCGTAGAATAAATGAAAATAAATAGCCAGGTATGCAATTGATATAGAAACAGCTAGAAGAAATTATATTTGCCTGGGAAACTAACTAAACTTCTGACCCATAATCTAATGCCTAACTCAAATTCCATCTCTTATAAAAAAAGTCTTTGTTATCCAAGTTCAAAATAGATTTCCCCTTTCTAAGTTCTGTTAGAACTTCAAAGCATTCAAAAAAATACTTTGCAATACCTTATAGAGAAAATATGGACTTCTAGAATTGGATGGACTTGAATTATTTCCTAGTTCTCTTTACTAACTGTGGATCCTTGGCCAGGTTGACAAACCCCTCTGAGCCTCAGTTTCCTTACTTGTAAAATGAATTTTCTTATCTGTAGTGATCTCACAGTGTTGTTGTAATTATTAAATAAGATAGTGTAGGTCATAGTACTTAATATGGTATCTGGCTTAATAGCTAATTTTTTTTTTTTAATTTTTGTCAGATAGTCATGTGAGCAGGAGGAACTTTTGAAGTAAGAGTGAAATAAATGTGATATGCTGTTATTTTTTGCATTACTACACACAAAGTTTGTGCTGTATGGATTCCAGGAAGATTCCCAGGGTGGTAGGGAGTAAAGCACTTCATTGTTTTACTGTGGTTAGACTTAGTTCTCCCTGATAACTCCTCTCTTCTCAATCCTTTTCCCACTGCCCTAAGGTAAAGAAGCTACCAAGTATTGAGACTTGCACTGAGAGTTTTATGTAAGTTTACTTTGCCTTAACAACTCCTTCTTCTTTCCCTTTTTGTGGTAAGTAAATGAAAGCCCAGAGCAATAAAATAACTCACACCAGTCACTTAGCTTATAAGTTGCAGAGCTAGGATTCAAAAAAAATCTTGGTAGGTATAAACTAGGTATAGGTATAGGTAAAGATATAAGTATAAAAGTAGAGATGTAGATGGGCTTTACTTCTGTCCCTATGGCAGATAATTCTAGTCTTTGAGTCTAGTAACCAGGGTGGCCAGATGTAAATACTAGAGAATCACATAAATGTCAGAGAAGCAGTGTATATTATAGATTCTTTAGCCCCAGTCTCCTCACCGAAGCCTAGAGAATGAAGAGATATACAAGCGACCATGCTAGGATACCAAAGGTTTCCAGCCCAGAGTTCAGTACCTTCTCCAATTCCAGCTTCCTTCATGGCAGTATTGAAATAAATGGCAGAATAGCTTGGGCATGGAGGAGAGAGAGGCTGACTTTGAGGCCCAGGGGAGGGTTTCTTGTTGGTGCACCAGTATGGCACATATCAGGTTCTGTGTTTCCAACAGGGGGCTGACTAGTGACTTGAACATGCCCTCTTACCTAGTCTGTCTTATGGCTAACACATCTACAGGATAGCATGACTGTTAGAGATCTTCAGTACGGGGGTTCATTTGGAGGGAATGCTGGGTAAAACGTCCTGTTGAATGAGGAAACTCACCACTGTGGCTTCACTGACACTAGTGCCTAAATCAGCTAAACAATCCCTTATTCATTGCTCTTTCTTTTGCTTGACGCTAATGGATTGATTGTGAGAATGGGTTTTAGGGTCTCATCTCAGTACCACTTACCAACTTTGTGGCCTTAGGCAAGTTATTGAATCTCTCTGAGCCCCAGCATCCCCCCTCTTCAAATGGGGATCATGATGGTTATCCTGAAAGTCCTTGTGAGGATTAAATAAGAGAATGTAAGCAAAGCACTTGGAACGTTACCAGGCACTTAGTAAACATTCAGTAAATGAAATTTATTATAATTATAAAATTACTATTAACAACTGGCACTAGAGAAAATGTTCTTTATAGCAGATTTTAATTCATTTTGCTATATATCAAAGTATGAAACCTTCACTTTTCATTGAAGGTCAGTGGAGAGATACAACTTGTTGTCTTTATCATAATGATTCCATTATACTGGAAGCTTATTACCGAGTCCCTCTCACTTTTGTCTTCCCCAAGCTGAATTTTGAAGTAGTTCTAAATCCCATTTTTCATTTCATTAAACTTTCTTAGAGATGACAGCTTCTACAAAGGCAAGTGGTGCCTTTATAAGCTCTTTAGAACTCCCAAGTAGATGCCTCCCTGGGTCAACAATCAGTCTTGTTGTGAGATGAATAAAGAGGCAGTTATAACAGTTATAAAACCTGTAGCCACCAGTCCTTCTGAAAGAAACATTGACTTCTTATTTGTTAAGATGAGCCTTTTTTGACCACAAGGGTGAATCTGTGTGGACTTGGACAATTATTTCACCTGTATAAGGATCAGGTTTTCTTATTTAAAATATGCAGATGCAAGACATGGATAGCTCACTCAAACTGGATAATTTTTTTAAAAATTTTTATTGATTTATAATCATTTTACAATGTTGTGGCAAACTGGATAATTGATGAGAGTTTAATAGAAGTTCTATTTTCAAAGTCGTGGGCAAGGTAAAGAGAAGCAACAAGGAATGGTGAAATACTCTGGGGCTAGAAACGGTTGCTTTTATCACTTCTAGGAGAAGGTGTAGAATAGTAACCATAACAAAAAGCAACAGACATGCAGAGACACACACTCAGGCATACAGATATGTGCGCGCACACACACACACATACACACAAGATAGAGTCAAAAAGAAAGTGGAGAGGTGAGAGAGAGAGAGTAGCTATAAAAAGGCACCATCCTGCCAGAATTGTGGCCTTCTTAAATAAAAGTAATCACTGCCAATATGCAGCCTGGCGGGGAGGGAGCTAAAAGAATAAAGACCTTGATCTCTCTCTCCTCCCACTCTTATAATATTATCTCCCATTGATTAATCCTAAAAGGAGACAAAAATCAAGGAAGTTCAGTTGACCTAGTCCGTATGAGTCAGTTTCACAGGGTACAGAGACATATGGAGAACACACAGGGAATTTAGATGGGTAGAAGGAGAGTAGCTATCACAAGAACTAGCATTTCTTGAGTGGCTATTTTGTGCTGAGAACTGTGCTAGACCCTTTACATCCATAATCTCCCATCTCCCCTGGTCCTTATGGCAGCCTTGCAAGTTGGGGATTATGGCCTTATTTCATGGATGAGAAAACTGAGTCTCAGAAATTAAAATTCCCATACTGAATTGTTGCATAAATTAAGTGCGACAACCTGTGGATAGAACTTCTAATTCTTAGGTTCACATTTGCAGCCATTTATTCATTACTTTTAGAGATAAATATAGAGATGAGTAAGAATAAGTACCTGCCCACCAGAAATCCACAGAATCAGACACAGAGCAGAGAAAGTGTGAAATAGCAAGATGACAAGGAAGAAAACAGAATCATTTGCAACAAAATATAAGAAGGACTCACTTAGCAAGTTTTCCCACATAATAAACTGATACCTGTACCATACCTTGCCATGTGCCAAGAACACTGCATCAGCATTTCTTTACCCTCATTGCAATTTTGCAAAATAACCATTGCTGTTATTCCCATTTTGTCATTGAGAAACCAAGTTTCAGTTCGTTGTCTTGAAGCAAATAACAGGTGAACCAGGCTAGGAAGACATGTTTTCAACTATTACTTGCATTTGTCACTTCTAACTTTGCAGATGCTAAGTGCTGAATATATTTTCACAGTTTTAGTGCTGCCTCATATTTAGAATTTTGAAAATATCTCTAAAAGATTTTTACTTTTATGATATAATCATTTTAGGTTCTAGGAAAAAACATCCCATGGCTTATTGCACCAATGATTTAAAAAATCAGACATTTAGAAAACTCCTTCTATGAAATTTTAAATGTACACACATATACCTAACAATCACAGACACACTCCACTTTCACATCCACCTGATCCTGGCCCCAACCCTACCCTGTTTCAGTTTGACTACAAAAGTTTAGATGGAACTGAGCCAAGGGAAAGAAGTGAGAGTCCCAGATAATACACATGCAGAGAGAAATTATCTTGTCTTTCACAAGGTGCCAAGGTTGCAGGGGACCTGCCCCAATCTGAGGCTTGAGTCCCTTTTACTGTATCATGTCTTGGTGATCAATTAGCATTGGTTTCCTTATCACTTCTTCTTGAGGCCACTTCTGCCATATCAAGAAAATTGACTCTTCATAACTTCTTTCTTTGGGCTGAAATTTGTTTCCCTGTGTCTTCTACCTATTGGTCTCAGGTCTGCCTCTTAAGGCTATATAGATCTTGTTTGTTGCTTTGCTCTGTGAAATCTCCTCAGAAGTCTGAAGACACAGACCTTGTTCCACTTTAGTCTTCTGTTCTTCAGGCTCACAATTATACTCTTAAACAGGGGAAGGCAGCAAAACTGGGACCCTCTACACACACTCATCCACATTTAGGTCCAAGCCCAGGCTCGGACTCATATTTTAGCCTAATCAACCCAAGACTTTTCTACAACTACTACCTGGTGGTCCAGTCATTCTTTCTGAATCAAGATCTTCAGTTTGTATGGAGAAGTGGTGAAAGACAGAAACTTCAGAGTCATTCAGACTAGGATTGGAATCCCATTTACTAGTTAAGAGACCTTGAGCAAGCTATGTCAATTCTCTGAACTTCAGTTTCCACATCTGTGAAATAGATTAATGTTATCCATCAGAGACTTCTAATTGTCCCCTAATATTTCTCTGATTATATAGTAGAATTTTAGTAGGTACATAGTCACTTAGATACATTCTAGATTTCCCAGCCTTCCTTGGACATAGGTGTTGCTATATGAGTAATAACTGGCAAGTAGGTATGAACAGAAATGGCATAAGTAGCTTCTAGATGGTACCATCTTCTGCTGGTTAGAATATATATGTGATGATGGGAATTGGAGAAGTTGTCTTAAACCACGATTCAAGTCTTTACATGCTAATCACATTGCAAATCATCTCCAGTTTCTGAATGTGTAAAATGGAGTCCAAAATGTTGACCTTTCAGAGGTGTTGGGGAATGTTCAGTGAGAGAATGTATTTTAATACAATTTACTAATGGTCAAGTGATATTTTTAAGGAATTCAAATACAGCCTAAATACACTGAAAAGGCTTTGGAATTGGGAGATAGCAGTTTCTAATCTCTAACCTCAGCCCAGTCATTTTAGTAGCTGTGTAATATTGTACAGAATCCATAAAATATCTCAGCCTCATCAACTGTAAAATGGTGGAAATCACACTTCCTCTCAGAGATGTTGAAAAGATTAATTGACACACATAGTATCTGTGAAAGTGTTTGGCACATAGTAGGTACCTGATATATGCTTCTATTCTTTTCCCCTTTTCTTCCATAGACATCTACTGTATACAACCATGGCTGGGTGAAGACATCTTTTGGCATCATGAAGGCAATTAAGTACTAGTGGAAAAGGGAGAAAGTTTGGACGATGAACTAAAAGTAATTTTAGTATCAGCCTATTCTATTTTCTATCATTTCCTTTGAGCATTTGCTTTTTTCTCCTCACCATGGGAAGAGCATCAAGCTATTAACTAATTTCCTTAGTTATTTAGTGTCATGTACACTTTCAGAGGTGTGGTGAAGCCTGCTGACCTTCTTAGAATAATATTTAAAATGCGTAAAATAATACATAGAAGATTGCAGTGGAAACCAATTGTATTGAAATACGTTTATCAAATTATACAAAAATCCAAGAAATACATGTACTTCTTAATAAATTAAATAACAAGATCTAATGGAATGTTTAATAGCTATTATAATTCCAATATGTGTGCAACAATGGTAATGTGATATGAATATCTTGTGATTTCTACTGACTAGTCTCAGGTACTGCAAAATTTAATGTGTGTTTTACTTACACTCACAATTAGACGAAAAACAGCTTCAGTAAGAGGCTGGTATACATTATTCTGCAAAATACAGTGACAGCATAAGGCTTATACAAAGCAATAATTTCAGACAAATGAGCCCTTATTACTTTATCAAAATAAATTAATCTGGCTGCATTGAAATGACACCAACAAAAGTCTCTGAATTTACACTTGTAACATGTCAAGACCTCCTAGGAGCCTAGTTATCATGGCATACAACCCCTTCAATGAAAACAAAGGCCCATGGGCATTTAGGAGAGGGGGAGATAACTTTTAGCAGAAAAATCAGGAATAACTTCATGAAAGAGATGGTATTTGACTTGGGTCTAAAAGATGGGTTTAATTTTCTCAGGCAGTTATGAGGAGACACAGTCATTCATTCACTTATTCTTTTATTCAATAATTTAATAAACACCTATCTACCAGTCACTGTTTTAGGTTGTAGGGCAACAGCTTGTCTTCATGGAGCTTACATTCTAGGGAAGTAGATAGGTAAGAAAAAGTTTTTAAAATTTTAGTGGTAATATATGCTTTGAAGAAAGCAAGATAGAGTATTGGGTGGGAAATCATATCAGGCAGAGTTTTATAGGTCATTAAAAAGAGCTTGGATATCACTCTTATTAAAATGGGAAGTCATTGGAGGTTTTAGGAAATATTTGGAAAGTGTATTGGGAGTGGGCAAAAGTAGAAGCAGAGAGACAAACCAGGATACTGCAGTAATAGACCAGAGAGGTGGGGGAAAAGATGGAAAGAAGTATTCAGACTCAGTACATACTTTAGAGGTAGGCCTAACAGAACAGGCTGGTGGGTAGAAATAGGAAGGAATACTTACTTTGGCGGGAAGGTGAAATTATCCTCACTAGAGGATTTTCAGCAGGGGAGAGATATGGTCTAATTTGTGTTGTTTTAAAAAGTCCTTTCACTCTCATTATCTCAACATCCATAAAGATCTCTGCAGTAGGTAGGTTGAGGACTGTGCTCTACCTCTCCCCTGCCATTTTACAAGTAAGGAATCTAATACTCAAAGATCTGATCCTGATTTGTAACTCTTATCACTGATTTTGAATACAGAAACTCTATACAATCCAGCTGTTGTTGGAATTACCACTCAGATCCCCAAGAGGTAGGTGTATTCTATTTCCTGATTATTGTAGCTCTCCAGGATATGTTATCCATGGAAAACTGAGATCACAGCCTAGTAGCCATCATCTCAAGGGCCAACTCAGGAAATATTCTCAAGCAATTGTGCTTGGCTTCTTTCAAGGAATAGAGGTTTTAAGTATGAAAAGACTTGTTTAACTTACCTCAGCTAGGTAAAAGTAGATGAGGAGAAATATAAGTGCCAGGGCTCTACAAGTCTCTAGTCTCCCAGTGTCCTGAGCTCCTCTCTCTCAGGGAACTGATCATACTATTTGGTTATCTTCTTTTTCTTAGCCTGCCTTTTGCCCCAGTGAAGGATAAACCCTCACACAGGATCTGACTCAGCAAATATTTATTGAGGATATGCATAAAATTATAAAAGAATCTTGAAATTTAATCTGCTGCTTCTGCTTTGTAGAATATTACCTACAATGACATGATTTGTGTCATAAGAACTTAACAAATTTGGCCATTCAGTGTTCCACCTCAACACTACCACTGTTTCCTCAACTTCTCAACTTGGTAACAAAATGTAAGATACATTATTTTTCTATGAACAAGCATTACCTTGGTGGAGTAGTCTACTTATGAGCTGTAATACCAGCTGAGTCAACTCACTCACCTCTTATTCTTGCTTACCTCCATTAAAACAATCATTAACCTGAAATGTAATTGTTTATTTACTTGGCATTTTCCCAAGTGACTTGTATATTTACAACTACCCTTAATATCTAGGACCATGTCATTCATGTGCACATCTCCAGAAGCCCCATAGCCTGGATAAAATAAGGCATTCAGGGTCTGCTGAACACTCTCCCACTCTGCTAAGATACATCATCTCCTACTATTCATCTCTATTTCCTCCAGTGTCTTCACTTATTCTCCTCAAACTGACTCTTGATCCTTTGACTTCACCCATGATTTGGTCTCCTCTATAATAAGCATATGTACTTCCTCTATTTACTGTCAAACTTCAAAGAGAAGCCTCAACTCAATATCTCTTTTTCGCACCACTTGTGCTCTTTAAAGATTTTCTTGCCAAATTTCAGTATCTTTTTTTGATATTCTTTCTCTTCTAGTCCTTTGCAATAGTTGAGGCTAACCCTTGTCTTTTAAAATATCCTCCCTTATAAAATGTAAATTTGGTTAGTAACTCTTGGCTACACAGGAAGGTTGGCTATGAGTCTTAAATGAAATCATATATATGCATGGGCTCTGATAACACAGAGGTTGTGCCTTTAACATTTATAGAGCCTGGGGCAAGAATACAAATTAAATAATTAAATCTCATATGTCATATGTCTAAATATGTACATGTTATCAATCAAATTGATTGTTAAATGAAATGTTAATCTCCTACTTTGACAAATACATCTCTAGAACAACTTTGAAGACCAGATTTGAATGTAGAATTCTTCTACTTCTTATAGTTCCATGCCAAAATGTGCTGGGATATAGGAGAGCTATCTCTCAACCTTCTGTACATTCTTCCCATGATTAGCTCTGCTCTATATTGAGAAAGGCCTTTCATGTGCATGTGTGTGGGCCTCTGGAATATGGTCTGAAAAAGGAAGTGTAGGTTCTTGGTAGGCATATCCCCTTGGCCTCATACAATCTTTTCTCTGTGGGGAAGATTGCACATAGAAGAAGACTAGAACATGGCCTCAAATGTTGGGTAGCACTGCCTGACCCATTGTAGACATACAATAAATGCTAGCTAATAAAAATGTGATTATTTATTTTTTGTTAAGAATGGTGAATTTTATTTTTAAATCACTTTATTGAAGCATGATTAACATTCAAAAAGCTGTACATATTTAATATATACAACTTGATGAGTTTAAGGATAAATACCAGTGAAACCAATACCAGCATCAATGCCATAGACATAGCCATCAAAGCTACATCTTACTCCCTTTATTATTACTATTTTTATTTCTTTGTAGTAAGAACACGTAGTAAGAGCACTTATTAAGAACATTTATGACTCTTAAAGTAAGTTGTAAGTATACAATACGGTATTATTATCTATAGGCACCATGCTGCATAATAGATCTCCAGAACTTATTTATCTTGCATAACTGAAAGTTTGTACCCTTTAGCCATCATCTCCTCATTTCTCCTCTGCAGCATCTTTTTCTGGGTTTGACTATTTTGGTTATTTGTTTCTAATGCAGCATGCTCCAAACTATATCCATCATTTTCCTTCCCATTATATTCTCCCTCTCACCTTCCTCATTTTTGTCAGTAGCAGCACTAATCACTCTATCATTTAGGGTCAGAATTTTTGAGCATTTTTAGAATCATTCCTTTCCTTTATCGTATATATCTGATCAGAAAGGGTGTGAAGCATGGTTCTGTGCTTGGGTTTCAAATGTTCAACTAGTGGGAAAGAGAATTTCTTCTCTTCAATACAGGGGCTGTTAGAACAAAAAGAAAGACCTATGAAGTAGGTGCAGAAAGAATATCTTACCATATTAAGTGGCTTCTCTAGGTACTGGTGTTTGTGCAGGTTGGCAATAATAGCAGCACAACATGATGCTGAACCCTTAAATTCCTGGAGACCATGTAATAATCTAAAGAAAGGAATTGGATGTGGGACAATGTAATAGTTAAAATGCTTTGGCTGCAAGAAATAGAAAATAGACTCAAAGAAGCTAAATTAAAGACCTCTATGGGTTTGTATAAATTTAAGTAGAGAGGGTTGAACTCAGGGTTGGCTTTATCAAGTCTTAGGTACTGCTCTTAAATAAATAAGTTAATATAAATTTGATAATGATGATTTCTTTAAATTCAATATGCCCAAAATCTTATTAACCATCTTTCATCCAAATATACCCTAAGCCCACCTTTTCCCATTCTTGCCACCAAAAACACAGTCACTTAAGCTAGAAACTTTGGGGGCTTTTCGGAATCTTTTCTGTTTCTCCAGTATGCCCCTTAGCTGAATATCTTCTGTATGTTGATCCGCTCTTCAATCTGAATTTTCTCATGGTGGCAATAAGTTGTAACACTTCCCAGCACATGCTGAGATGTCCAGAAAAAGTGAGGGTGTAATCATTGCTGGATTTTTTTTTTCTTTTCCTAAAATTCTGCAATAAACCTCTCCTCACATTTCATTGGCCTGAATTGGGTCACATGTTCATTACTGAGCCAACCACTATGGCTAGGATAATGGCATAAATTTACTGGCTTAAGCTTGGGGTTCTGAATCAACTATTGTGTCAAGGGGGATAATACCCATAGACAAGTCTATCCAAGCCCTGGTGCTGAGGTTGAGAATGAGCTGGGATCTGAGGTTGGGCTGGCTTCCTGTGAGGCATAGGAATGCTTGGGGGCAGAGATGGATACTGAAAGAACACCAAATGTGTAGAAAGGGGAGAAAAGATACTAAGTAGTTAACAGATAAGGCCTACTACAGGTCCTTTGAACCAGAGGGAGGGTTTTGGACAGGATGGGTTTTTATAGAGATCTAGATCTTGGGCAAAAATCATAGATCAGTTGTTTGTGTGTGTGTGTGTGTGTGACAATTTTGTTCTTAAGTTTGGAAGCCTGGAAACTCTTCTTATACCCAGCCTATTCTAAATGGCATTGCAGTTTAGAAATTTTTGTCAGATTGCATTTGTTTAAACTTTCTAGTGGTTCCCCAAGCTGACAGAATCATACTCTAAACTCTCAAATTCACTTTCATGGGCCCAAACATCATCTCCTACTGTTAGCCATCATCATCATTATTATTAACATCATCAAAATCATTACCGTTTGCTGTGTATAACTGAGTTGACTACTTTACATAAATTATCCAATTTAATTTTAATCTTCACAGTGCACAAATGATTCTCATTTTATAAATGAAAGAAAGGAGGTTCAGCAGTTACATAACTTGTCCATAATAGTAGAGGCCTTAACTACCATGTTGTTTGGACTTCCTGCCATATGCAGGCTACTGTTCTCTAAAACAAAGCTGGATTTATTTAATCCTTGAAAGTTTCCAAATGCATTACTATTTCTAAAGTTTACTTATGTTAATCCTTTCTCCTAGAATGATCTCAGCTCAATCCAAAATTTTCACAATGTGAGGATACAATTCCTTCAGAAAGATTATCTTCCTGATCTACTTGCATGTACACACACACACACACACACACACTTCCTCTGGGAAGGCTTCCTTGCCACCTATTCTCTATGATAGAGTAAGATCCTCCCACTTATTCGATCATATGACACCCTGCACTTAACTGTGATTGCATTCATAATTACTTGTTCAGTGTCTTAAGTTCTCTTGCCAGATTATATCCTCCACCAGGAATAGATCAAGTCTGTCTTGTAGACTGTTGTGCCTGCTATGTATACACATAGTAGGAACTCAAAAATATTTGTGGAATGAGTGAATTTTGACTGTCAAATTATGGATTCAATGTACTATGCCCTTAAAACTAGTGGAAAGTTGCCTAGGTAGGTGAGAATCCTGGTCTTCTAAAGAATTTCTGTAACTACAGAATAGTTTAACTTCATATTCTAGGGCCTTTATTCTAAAATTACCCCTGCCAGTTTGAATCTTAGATTTTTTTTCACTTGGAATCTGATTTGATGCCTAATCTCAGTTCTCCTCTTGATTATTCCCTCATTAACTGGCTGATTGGCATGCCATCTATCATCTCTTGGTATCTGACTAGGTTCAGTTCAGTTATTGTTTCCTATGTCACTACCCTTATCAAGTCCTTGAGCTTCACAGAACTCCATTTTTCTATTTAGCCTAAGAATTTCCCTTGACTTGCACAAGTTTGAATGGAGCAGACAATTGCTGTGAGCTCAATGCCAGCTTCTTAAATAAAGAACACAAGCCACATCTGTCTGAGATGCATTTTTAAATTTCAAAACATTTTCAGATCTCACATTTACAAAATCATCTCAGTATATTATCATAGACCTTAGATTACATTCAGTTAAAATTTGAGGTAGGGGTCCACATGACATCAGCAAGATGGTAGAATAGTTTTCTACAATCATCCCCCCATAGAACATTGACTGTGATTACTCCTTTGTGAGAGTACCTTTGTGGGAGTCCAGGGTTTCATTGGAAAAGTTCTAGCACACTGTTGGAGAAAAATATCCAAGAATAGATGTGTTGAAGTTGGTAAAAAGAACAGTTTTACTTTAATCACAACACTCTTCCCCAAAGGTGGCACAGCTGAGTTCCAACATAGACCTCCTTGGCCCATGATTCCTCCCATAGGAGAAAAGAATAGCACTGTGAGTGAATGCCTGGCTTCCCCAGCCATGTAGTATGTGGCTCAAGAGCCCAATTCTTTCTCCTCTCATGCAGAATACTGAGGCAATCAGCATGGCCAAAGGATTGGGAGATCATGGGAGCACAGCAAAGAGGGCTCAGAACTTATCAAAGGGCTTTGGATTCTCCTAACTGCTTCATGAACTCCCTCAAGAAACCAACTCATGAACTTTTTGAGACACTTAACCTGCAAATCCCACCAACTAACCCATGTGTGCCCCTAATGTTTTGTACATTTCATGTACTCTTCTTTGGCTGGTTCCTGTGTGCAACCCTACAGATATTAAATGCAAGCCTTTGCAAATTGTCCAGAAGTATGCACAAAAAGCCAGCCCGATTCTGGGATTTGGAAAAGGCACACAAACATAAGCATTTCAAGACATCACACTATGGAAAACAGAAAGGAGATTCTTAGCATCCAGCCTGGCTTTGTGTAATCAAAAAGGGGTATCCAATACTAATTAATCTCCAAGAGAAAATAAGATGTGTGGAGCAGGCACATCCATAGAATATGTCTGACAGAGCCTCAGAATGTCTAATCAGAATGATTGATGAAGTTCTATTTTCCTAAAGGCAGTCAGTGAAGACTGGAGGAGTTGACTGCTTCTACAAATGCAAAGACAGTAACAAAAGACTTCAGGAACATAAAACAATCAAGGACAGATAACTCTACCAAAGGAACATAATAATTTTCTAGTAACCAACCCCAAAGAAATGGAGATCTACAAATTGCCTGACAAAGAATTCAAAACAATTATGTTAAAGAAGGTTAAATAACTACAACAGAACACAGTTATATAATTCAGTGAAATCAAGGAAACAATACATGAACAAAATGATAAGTTCAGTAAAAAATAGACATCATGAAAAGGAACCACACAGAAATTCTGGAGCTAAAGAATAAAATGAATGAAATGAAAAATTCCATATAGAATATCAACAATAGACTTGATCAAGGAGAAGAAAAAAGCTATGAAAAGAAATGGAGAAAGCCTATGGTATTAATGGGACAATATAAAAAAATTCCTAATACATGTATTATGGGACTTTGTGAGGAGATGAGACAAAGAGAAGGAGTATAAAGCTTATTTAGATAAATAACGGCTAAAATTTTCCCAAATGTGTGGAGAGATATGAACATCTAGCTTTATAAATTTCAGAGACCACCTAAAGAGGTTCAACCCAAAGATGCCTTCTCTGAGGCACATTATAATCAAATTATTTAAAAATTAAAAGAAAAGAGAATTTTGAAATTACTAAGATTAAAGAGACTTGTTGCATACAAGGGAACTCCTATAATTTATCCATAATTTCTCAGCAGAAACTTTGCAGACCAGGAGAGATCAGGATAATACTCAATCACCAAAAGAAAAAATAAATGCATAAAAAGAAAATTTTAACTGGCAAAGCTATCCTTCAGAAATGAAGGAAAAATAAAAGTTTTCCTAGACAAATAAAAGCTAAGAGACTTCAACATTACTAGACTTGCTTTACTAGAAATGTTAAAGTGAGTGGTTCAAGCTGACTTGAGAGGATGCTAATAAAACATATGGAAACAAAAACTCACCAGTAAAGTTAAGTGTATAGTCAAATTCAGAGTACTTGAATACTGTAATGGTGGTGTGTAAATCACTTTTAATTCTTATATAAATGTTAAAACACAAAATATTAGAAGTAATCAAGCTACAATAATTTGTTAATAGATACACAATATAAAAACATGTACCTTGTGACATTAAAAATAAAATAAAATATATGAGGAAGAAAGTAAAATGTTAATTTCAGTGTGTTATCAAAATTAAGCTGTTATCAGCTTGAAATCAACCGTTTTAAGTATAAGATGTTTTATGTAAGCCTCATGGTAACCACAAGAAAAAATCTATAGTAGATACAAAAAAGAGATGGGAATTAAAGCATACTATTGTGAAAAAAAATAAAATCACAAGAGAAGACAACAAGATAGAAAGAAAGATACACAGGAAGTACAAAATAAACATAAAATAAAACGGCAGTAGTATTTCTTTACCTATCAATAATTACTTTAAATGTAAGTGGATTATATTCTTCAAACAAAAGACATAGGGATGAATGGCTAAAGCACGACTCTACTATACACTGCATATAAAAGGCTCACTACAAATTTGAACACACACATAGGCTGAAAGTGAAGGAAT
Organism: Camelus ferus; assembly: GCF_009834535.1. Classification (NCBI taxonomy): domain Eukaryota; kingdom Metazoa; phylum Chordata; class Mammalia; order Artiodactyla; family Camelidae; genus Camelus; species Camelus ferus. The sequence goes on from NC_045732.1 coordinate 6,356,178, forward strand.
GGAAAAAGATATCCCATGCAAAGAGTAAGCCAAAGGGAGCAGGAGTAAGCCATACATAAGACAAAAGTATTTAATACAAAAATTGTCAAAAGAGACAAAAAATTATGTAATGACAATTATATCATTTATCAAGAGGATATAATTATTGTAAATACATGTGCATCCAATAGGGAAGCATCTAAGTATGTAAAGAAAATATTAATATAAATGAAGGGAGAAATAGACAAAAACAAAATAATAGTAGTGAAATTCAACACCCTACTTTCAATGATATATTGATCATACAGATGGAAAATCAATACGGAAATATTGGGCTTGAACTACACTTTAAATCAAAAGGATGTAATAGATACAAAAAGAAAATTTCATCTAACAGCAATATACAAATTTTTCTCAATTGCACAGGGAATATTCTCCAGGATAGATTATATATATATAATATATATATATATATATGTGTATATATATATACACACACACACACATATCTTAACAAATTTAAAAATGAAATCATATCAAGTATCTTTTTTGACACAATGTTATGGAAGTAGAAACCAGTAAAATGAGAAAAATCAAGGCATTCACAAATATATAGAATTTAAGTAGTACATTCCTGAACAAACAATGAGTCAAAAAATCTTAAAAAGAAATAAAAATAGCTTGATACAAAAAAATGGAAACACAACATATGAAAACTTATAAAATGCAGCAAAATCAGTTCTAATAGGAAATTTTATAGTAAAGGACACTTTATTCAAAAAAGTCAAATTAATCACCTAACTTTTATACCTCAGGAAATTAGAAAATAGAGAAAAAGACTAGGCAAAGAAAACAAAATTTAAAATATTAGAGAATAAATAAATGAAAGAGACTAGAAAAACAATAGAAAAGATAAAGTAAATTGGGAGTAGGGTTTTTGAGAGATAAAATTGACAAACCTTTATCTGGATTGAGAAAAAGGAGAGAAGACTTAAATTAATAAAATCAGAACTACAAGAACAGATATTATATTTAATATGACAGAATGCAAAGCATTATAAAACACTACTATGAATAAGTATATGCCAACGAATTGGACAACCCAGAAGAAATGGATAAATTGCTACAAACATACAGTGTGCCAAGATTGATTCATGAATAAATATAAAATTTAACAGACCAATAATTAATGTAATTCAGTCAGTACTCCAAAACTCCCAATAATAAAGGCTGACTACCAAATGGCTTCACTTCCCAAAACTTCAAGAGAAGGACTTCCAAACTCATTTTACAAATCAAAACTTACCTTCACACCAAAATCAGACAAGGTCATTCATAGAAAAGAAAATTACAGGCCAATATCCCTGATGAGCATAGATAAAACAAATCCTCAACAAAATTTTAGTAAACCTAATTCAACAACACATTAAAAAGATCATACATCATGATCAAATGAGATTTATCCTTGGGACTGTTCTACATATGCAAATAAGTAAATGTGATATATCATATTAACAGAATGAAAGATAAAAATTGTATGGTCATCTCAAAAGATGCAGAAAAAAACATTGTACAAAATTCAATGTTTTTTCATGATAAAAACCCTCAACAAATTAGTTACAGAATGAATGTACCTCAACATAATAAAGGACATATACAACAGATCCTCAGCTAACATCATATTCAATGCTGAAAAGTTGAAAGCTTTTCCTCTGAGCAGGAACAAGACAAGGATGCCCACTCTTGACACTTTTGTTCAACATGGTACTGGAAGTTCTAGCCAGAGAAATTAAGGGAAAAAAGATATAAAAGACATCCAAATCAGAAATGAAGAAGTAACATTGTTTCTGTTTGCAGATGACATAATCTTTCACATAGAAAAATCTAGATATTCCATAAAAATGTTAAAATTCTAATAAATAAATTCAGTAAAGTTGCAGGATACAAAATCAACATACAAAAATCTCTTGTATTTATATACATTAATAATGAACTAGCTAAGAAAGAAATTAAGAAGATAATACTATTTAAAATAACATCAAAAAATAAAATACTTAGTAATATAACCAAGAATGTGAATTAAATTGAAGAAAATACAAATAATTGGAAAGATATTCTGTGTTCATGAATTGAAAGAATTAATATTGTTTAAATGTACATACTTCTTAAAGTGATATACAAATTCAATGCAATCCATATCAACATTCCAATGGTAATTTCAGAGAAATAGAAAATACAATCCTACAAATTGTATGGAACCACAAAAGACCATAAATAGACAAAGCAATTTTAATAAAGTAAAACAAAGCAGGAGGCATCACATGCTCTGATTTCAAACTATATTACAAAGGTATAGTAATCAAAATAGTAGGGTACTGGCATAAAAACAGACACATAGCCCAACAGAACAGATTAGAGAGCCCAGAAATAAACCTGCACATATGGTCAACTAAACTTCAGCAAAAGCATCAAAAATACACAGTAGGGGGAAGACACTGTCTTCAACAAATGGTGTTGGTAAAACTGGATATCAACATGTAGAAGAGTAAAATTAGACCCTCATCATATATTATCCACAGAAATCAACTCACTAAGTATTAAAGAGTTAAACATAAGACCTGCAACCATAAAACTATTGGAAGGAAACATAGGAAAAAAAACTCTCTTTGTCAATAATCTTGGCAATTATTTTTTTTACATTTGACACCAAAAAACACAGGATACAAAAGCAAAAAAAGCAAAAAAAAATACAAAAAAGTTTATATATATATATATGTGTGTGTGTGTGTGTGTGTGTGTGTGTGTGTGTGTTTGTGTATGTGTATATACATATAAACATACACTATATATATGCAATGAAATATTAATGAAATGTTATTCACCCTTAAATAATAAAATCCTACCATTTGCAACACTGATAAACCTAAAAGACATTAATGTTAAGTGAAAAAAGTGAGACACAGAAAAACACTGTATGATCTCACTTATATGTGGAATCTAAAAATAAAACAACAAAAAATAAAGCCCTGAACTCATAGAAACAGAGAGTAAGGGAGTAAGTAGAATGGGTGGTGGTTACCAGGGATTGAGGTGGGAAAAGGGAAAATAATGAGATTTTTTTTAATGGTACAGATATTTCTTGGAGATATTGTGGGCTCAGTTCCAAACAACAATAAGGGGAATATCACAATAAAGTGATAAACACAAGATATTTGGTTTCCTAGTAAATTTAAAAGTTATGTTTATACTATACTGTAGATTATTCAGGTTGCAATGGCATTATGCCAAAAAAAAAAAACCACCACAATGTGCATACCTTAATTAAAAACACTTTATCATTAAAAATTCTAATTAAATCTGAGCCTTGAGAAAGTTGTACACTTTTTGCTTGTGGAGGGACTTTCCTCAATGTTTATGGCTGCTGAATTATCATAGTGGTGGTTACTGAAGACCAGGGTTGCTGTGGAAATTTATTGACATAAGACAGAATGCAATTTGCCTCATAAATTGACTTTCCCTTTCATGATTTCTCTGTATCACACAATGCTGTTTGATAGCATTTTACCCACTGTAGAATTTCTATCAAAATTGGACTCAATCCTCTCAAACTTTGCCAATGTTTTATCACCTAGGTTTATGTAATACTCTGAATGTTTTTTAATATATATAATTTCAACAATCTTAAATAGCAACTTCACCAGGAGTAGATTCTTTCTCAAGAAACCATTTTCTTTGCTCATCCAGAAGAAGCAACCCCTCAACCATTAAACTTTATCATGAGAAAGCAGCAGTTCAGTCATATCTTCAGGTTCCACTTCTAATTCTAATTCTCTTGTTATTTACACCACATCAGCAGTTGTTTCTTTCACTAAGGTCTTGAACCCTCAAAGTCATCCATGAGGATTGAAATCTTCTTCCAAACTCCTGTTAATGATGATATTTGACTTCCCATGGACCATGAATGTTCTCAATGGCATCTAGAATAATGAATAATTTCCAGCAATTTTTCAATTTACTTTGTCCTGATCTATCAGAGGAAATATTATCTATGGCAGCCATAGCGTATAAAATGTATTTCTTAAATAATAAGATTTGAAAGTCAAAAATCAGTCCTTGATCCATTAGTTGCAAAAAGGATGTTGTGTTAGCAAGCATGAAAACATTATTCTCATTGTACATGTACATCAGAGCTCTTGGGGGACCAGGTAATTTGTCAATGAGCAGAAATATTTTTAAAGGGATCTTTTTCTTTTCTGAGCAGTAGGTCCCAACAGGGGGCTTAAAATATTCAGTAAACCAAAAGGGAGATCAAGATAGTGGAATAAAAGGATGTGGTGTTCACCTCCTCTGACAAAAACATCAAAAATACACATACAGGAAACTAACAAAGGCTTAATCTCCAGAATATATAAGCAGTTCATATGACTTAATAAGAAACAACCAAACAACCCAATCCAAAAATGGGTAGAAGACCTAAACAAGCAATTCTCCAAGGAAGAAATACAAATTATCAACAGTCACATGAAAAAATGCTCAGTATCACTAATTATCAGAGAGATGTAAGTCAAAACTACAAAGAGGTATCACCTCACACCAGTCAGAATGGACATCATTCAAAACTCCACAAATGACAAATGCTGGAGAGGCTGTGGAGAAAGGGGAACCCTCCTTCACTGCTGGTGGGAATGCAGTTTGGCAGCCACTGTGGAAGACAGTATGGAGATTCCTCAAAAGACTGGGAATAGACTTACCATATGACCCAGGAATCCCACTCCTGGGCATATATAAAGACGGAACCCTACTTCAAAAAGACACCTACTCCACAATGTTCATAGCAGCACTATTTACAATAGCCAAGACATGGAAACAGCCTAAATATCCATCAACAGATGACTGGATAAAGAAGATAGAGTATATTTATACAATGGAATACTATTCAGCCATAAAACCGACAACATAATGCCATTTGCAGCAATATGGATGTCCCTGGAGAATGTCATTCTAAGTGAAGTAAGCCAGAAAGAGAAAGAAAAATACCATATGTGATTGCTCGTATGTGAGATCTAAAACAAACAAACAAAAATGAACATAAATACAAAAGAGAAACAGATTCATAGACATAGAATACAAACTTGTGGTTGCCAAGGGGGAGGAGCTGGGAAGGGACAGACTGGGAGTTTGAAATTTGTAGATACTGACAGGCATATGTAGAACAAATAAACAAGATTATACTGTATAACACGAGGAAATGTATAGAAGATCTTGTGGTAGCTCACAGCAAAAAAGAATGTGGCAATGAATATATGTATGTTCACGTATAGCTGAAAAATTGTGCTCTACACTGGAAATTGACACAACATTATAAAATGAATATAACTCACTAAAAAAAAGTTAAAAAATACCTAAGAATAAGCCTGGCCAAGGAGGAGAAAGACTAATATTCTGAGAACTATAAAACATAGATAAAGGAAATTGAAGATGATTTAGAGTAATAGAGAGATAGCCTATGCTCTTGGATTGGAAAAATTAATATTTTTAAAGTGGTCATACTGCCCAAAGCAATCTACAGACTTGATGTGATCCCTGTCAAATTATCCGGGGAATTTTTCACATAACTAGAATAAATAACCCTAAAATTTATGTAGAACTGAAAAATACCCAGGAGTTCCAAATCAATACTGAGGAAAAAAGAACAAAGCTGGAAGCATAACCCTCCCAAACTTGGACAGTACTACAAAATTACATTAATTAAAACAATATGATATTCTTGCAGAAACAGACTGATGGATGATTGGATAGCGATTTGTAGATCAGTGAATTTAGAACATCATAAACAAAAATTAACTCAAAATGACTTAAAGACTTAAATATAAGACACTATAAACCTCCTAGAAGAAAACATAGTCAAAACATTCTATGACATAAGTCTCAGCAATGTTCTCCTAAGGCAATCTACTCAGGCAATAGAAATAAAAGCAAAAATAAACAAATAGGACCTAATTAAACTTATCTTTTGCAAAGCAAACTGTAAACAAAATAAAAAGGCCAATGTACAGAATCAGAAAAAAGTATTTGCAAATGATACAGCTGACAAGGGCTTAGTCTCCAGAATATATAAACACCTTATACAAGTTAACAACAACAATAACAACAACAACAACAACAACAACAACAACAACAACATAAACAAATGACCCAATCTAAAAATGGGCAGAGGAGCTAAACAAACAAATCTCCAATGAAGACATACAAATGGCTAATAGGGACATGAAAAAAAAAGCTTAATTTTGCTAGTTATCAGAGAACTGCAAATTAAAACTACAATGAGATATCACCTCACACCAGTCAGAATTGCCATCATTCAAAGTCCATAAATGCTGAAGAGGGTGTGGAGAAAAGGGAACACTCCTACACTCTTGGTGAGAATGCAGTTTGGTACAGCCTTTACTGAAAACAGTATGGATATTCCTTAAAAAAAAAAAAAACTAGAAATATACTTACCATAAAATCCAGCAATCCCACTCATGGGTATATATATGGAGGAAACTCTAATCTGAAGAGTTTATGCATCCCATTGTTCATAGCAGCACTACTTACAATAGGCAAGACATGGAATCAACTTAAATTGTATGGTATCATCTGCGACTGGGAGTTTGTGTAATGATGACTGGGTTCACGACAAAAAGACCCATTGTTAATGTGTGCATAGTGAGTGGTGTGACACTACCATAGCAGCTTATTTATTAGCTTGCTCACAGCTGGTGTGGCTCAGCATCTATGAGCTCTGGGAGCAGACAAGTGCTGGAAAGTTGCCCCCAAATGGAGGCGGTACTGAAATCTGAGACATGCCCCAGGCAACTTTCATGAATTTACACCACTGGTAACTTTGAAAACTCAGTGATGGTGGGACATCTTAGCAAGTTATGATGTGTGGCTGAGGAAGTTACAGTATTAGTAGCTAGGTGCTTTGCAGGTGTGTGCACATGGAGGTAGTGCTGGTGTCTGGGTTTACCTCATAGTTCCCATAACAGGTACAAGTGCATGACAACATGTGAATATGAAGGGTCCTGGTGCCTGACTTCAGTGGGTGTGACCTGCTGGCTTTGTGACCACAGCACCTGAGGGACACTCAGATTGCCTGGATTCCACAGCTGACATGGGGATGAGGGAAGTGCAAATAAGAATGTACTTTGTAAGCCTGCACAAAGGGTGTCAGGTGACATGACAGAGTTCACTTCCCAGTGGACAACACCTGTGGAGGAATACCCAATAACTCTTCTCCTAGAAGAAGTGCTGTGGTCCTGCTACAACACACTATAGCACAGAAACAGGTCGGGGGCTTCTACTCCAACAACTGGGGAGCACACTTGGACCAAAACAGGGCTGCAACAACCACAGAGCAAAGAGGAGATCCTGCTCAACATTCAGTGTAGACTCTGTTCAACACAACACCAATCACACCCTCTATCAAGGGGATAATAAGCATCACACAAGGAAGAAATGCATAGCAGGCATCCATACAACAACAGCCCTCACAATAAAAACATTAGACTCATGAAGTCTATACAGGGACTCTTCCACATAAAAACAGCCCTTCAAGATCATAGTAGATAAATGTTACTCCAAAATTCACAGAGACAGAGAAATATAATAAGATGAAGCTGAAGAACCACTCCCAATTAAAAGAACAAGAGAAATTCCCTAAAATAACAAACAATAAAACAGAACTTTCCATTCTAACAGACCCTGAATTCAAAACTGAGATAATAAACATTTTTAAGGAATTAATAAAGAATATTGATAAAAATGAGATCACAGTAACAGAGAAACAAAAACTATAATGAGGAGCCAATTAAAATTAGAGAACTTATCTGCTGATACAAAAGCTAAGTTAAAGGCAATAAATAGCAAACTAAGTAATAAAGATGAATTAATAAGTGATCTTATTGATAGAATAATAAAAATTACCCAATCAGAACAGCAGACAGAAAGACAAAAATAATAAAAGCAATATAAGAGACATATGGGATAATATAAAGCATGTCAATCTACATATAATAGAGGTCCTAGAAGGAGGAGAAAGGGGAAAAGGGGACTGATAATGTATTTGGATAAATTATGGCTGAAAAATTCCCAGATCTAAAGAAGGAAACAAATATCCAGGTACAGGAAACATACAAGGTCCTAAAAAAGATAAACTCAAAAAGACCTATGCCAAGACACATTATAATTACAATGACAAAAGTTAAAGAGAGGATTCTAAAGGCAGCAAGAAAAAAATTATTTACAAGAGAAACCCTATGAGGCTATCAGCTTACTTCTCTACAGAAACTTTGCAGGCCATAAGGGAGTGGAAAGATATATTCAAAGTCCTGAGAGGGGAAAACCTGCAACCTAGGATAATCTACCCAGCAAAATTACTATTTCAAACAGAAGAGGAGATAATGAACTTTTTAGACAAGCAAAAACTAAAAAATTTAGCAATACTAAACCTATCCAAAAATAAATATTGAAGTCTTCTCTAAATAGAAAAGAAGAAAAAGTCTAGAAAACAGAAAATCACAACGGTAAATGTAATGACAACTATAATGAATAGCAAAAGAATAAATATGAAAATGTAAAAGGGGGTATAAAAATCATAAAATATGTGGTAGGGGAGTAGGAAAGTCTAGATTTTCTTCAGAATGTTTTGAGTATATATGACTACCAGTCTAAAGCAAGTAGATATAGTAATGGGTTAACATACCTGAAAAAATGGGAAGCTACAAATCAGAAACATACAATGGATTCACACACACACACACACACACACACACACACACGCACGCACACGAACATAAAGAATAGAAATAAAGCATAAAACTGAAGAAAACCATCAAACCACAAAAGAAAAATCGAAAAGAAAAAGAAAGGAACAAAAAGAACATATAAATCAAACAGAAAACAACGTTTAAAATGGCAATAAATATATATCTGTCAATAGTTACCTTACATGTTAATGGTCTAAATGCCCCAATCAAAAAGCACAGAGTGCAGATGGAATATTAAGAAAAGATCCTACAATATATTGCCTACAAGAGATACACTGTAGGGCACAGGACAAACATATATTGAAAGTGAGGAAATGGAAAAAAGATATCACATGCAAATGGAACTGACAAGAAAGGGAGGGTTGTAATACTCATATCAGACAACATAGACATTAAAACAAAGACCATAAAAAAGATAAAGAAGAGCACTATATAATGATAAAAGATACAATGCAAGAAGAGGATATTACGGTCATCACCATATGTGCACCCAATATAGGAGCACCTAAATACATAAAACAAACAGTAGCAGACGTCAAGGGAAAAACTGATGAGAATACAATAATAGTAGGAGACGTTAACCCCCAATAAAATGATTCAGACAAAAAAAATTAATAAGGCAACAGACATCCTAAGTGACACAATATAAAACTTAGACTTAAGTGATATTTTCAGGATTTTATATCCACAAAAAAACAGAATAAACATTCTTTTCAAGTCCACATGGATCATTCTCTAAGAGAAACCACATTATAGGACACAAAACAAGCTTCAATAAATTTAAGAAGATAGAAATAATTTCAAGCATTATTTCAAACCACAACAGCATGAAAGTTGAAATCAACAACAGAAAGAGAAATTAGAAAAATCATCGAATGGAGACTAAGCAACATGCTTTTAAAAAGCCAACAAGTCAATGACAAAATTGAAGAGGAAATTTTAAAATACCTTGAGACAAATTACAATGAAAAAACAACCACACAAAATATATGGGATGCAGCAAAGGCAGTCCTAAGAGGGACGTTCATAGTGATACAGGCCTTCTTCAAAACACAAGGAAAATCTCAAATAAAGAACATAAACTACCATCTAAATGAATTAGAAAATGATGAACAAACAAAACCTAAAGTCAGCAGAAGGAAAGAAATAATAAAGGTCAGTGAGGGGATAAATAAATTAGAGATGAAATAAACAATAGAAAAACCAATCAAACCAAGATCTATCTTTTTGAAAAAAATAAACAAAATAAACAAACCTCTGGCCAGGCTCACTGAAAAGAGAGAAGACTCAAATGAACAAAATAAAAATGAAAGAGGAGAAATAACAACTGATAACACAGATAAGGCAAAAAAAAAAAAAAAAGGGCGAGAATACTATGAAAATGTATACGGCAACAAAACGGACAACCCAGAAGAAACAGACAAGTTTCTATAAACATACAGACCACTAAAACTGAATAAAAAAGAAATAGATAATTTGAACATTTCAATCACTAGAAGTGAAATAGAATTTGTAAAACAAACAAAGAAAACAAGATAAAACAATACATCCTTTAAACAAAATTCCAGGTTTCACTGGTAAATTCTAATAAACATTAAAAAGGAAATCCTTATACTGACCCATCTCAAACTCTTCCAAAATATTGAAGAGAAGGGAATACAACTAAACTCATTCTATAAAGCCACCATCAACATGATACCAGAACAAGACAAAAACACTACCAAAAGAGAAAATCACAGGCAATTACCTCTAATGAATATAGATGCAAATATTGTCAGCAAAATATTAGCAAACTGAATCCAACGGCACATAAAAATGATCATATTCTACCATCAAATTAAATTCATCCCAGGGTCACAAAGATGTTTCAATGTACACAAATCAATCAATGTTATACACCACATCAAAAAAGAAAGGCCAAAAAACACAAGATAATATCAATGGATGCATAAAAGACATTTGATAAAATTCAGCATCCATTCATCATAAAAACTCTTACCAAAGTGTGTATAGAGGGAACATTTGTCAATATAACAAAAGCTATTTATCAAAAACCTACTGCCAACATAATGCTCAACAGTGAAAAGTTGAAAGACTTCCTACTAAAATCTGGAAAAATCAAGGATCCCTACTCTCACAACTTCTATTCAATATAATATTGGAAGTCCTAGCCATAGAATTAGACAAGAAAAAAAAAAAGAGAGAGAGATAGAAAAGGCCAAGATGGTGAAGTAGAAGGACGCCTGTAGCTCACCCTCTTCCACAGATAAACCAAGACTCACATCCACAGACACACTCAGCCAACCAGAGCACCTGCGGAACTCTGACAGAACAGCGTCCTCTTCAAAAGACAGAAACAACAAAAATCTGGTAAGAGAAAAGGAAAAAAGAAAGAAGAAAAGGCAAAACAGTGTGGGATGGGTCCCAAGTGGAGGGAGTGGCAAAGGAGGACTGGCGCACGTTCGCTGGGTCTCCCCTCTCCAACCAAGGGGCCAGCAGGATGGAGGGTGAGCCTCCGAGGCTCGGATCTGTACAGAGCAGCCCTTGACTGACAGAACTAAGTTAAATGGGCACAGAGGGTCCCCGCGACACCCAGCCCAAGATGCGGGCCAAGAGCTGGGAGCAGGGCCAGGCTGCCCGAGCTGGGCGGAGGACGGGGACAGCTGCACTGAGGCAACCCCAGGGGACTGCAGGGAGCTGCATGCCATTGGTGTGGGTACACAGGGTAGAACAAACTGGGCCCTCCATAAAAAAACAAGGCTGATGTGCCCTGAGGGGAAGGGTGCATACCCCCATCTCTGAAAACCCTTGGAAAGTTTTTGGGGGAAGAGAGGCGGGGTTCAGGCACAACTGCCATATCCTCCGGTGCTTAGCACCCAAGCAGGGGCTGGGGTGAAACCTGCATCCACACCTAAGGACTTAGCAGCCTCAAAGTCCAGACGGAGACTAGTCTACAGCCCAAGGCACATAGGATCCTTCTGTCCTGGTCCCTCAGAGAACTTGCTCCACCAAGACAAACAAGGATCTGGGTTTTGGCCAGGAGCAGGGATGGGGCTGTTTCTCAGTCTTCCCCTAGTCCGCCATGGAAGGTGCAGTGGCACAGAGCTGTGTAGCAACTGGCGCCTGGAGACGGTGGGTGGCACCGTGCCTTTTCAGGAGGAAAACAGCCCCTGACCGCGGTGCTGGGAGGGGGTGCAACCCGCCTTCCTACCTGGCCACTCTGCAACATCTGACTGCAGCATCGGAAGGGGCAGTGACCCACCCACCCACAGCAAAGGAAAGCTGCACCTGACCCAGTGATGGGACGGCGCGCGATCTGCTTGCTGACAGGCACTGGGAGCAGCACAGATGAAGGCGCCTACAGAGGGCCTCTGGAAACAGCAAGCTGAGCTTCCAAAACAGGTCAAAGACAGAAAGACCTCACATAAAGAGCACACAGTCTCCAGGAGAACACCACCCAATTTTTTTTCTTTTTTTTTAAAGATGCTTTTACCTGTTCTATTTTCTATTATCCTTTTAATATTTACTTCTTAAACAATTATATATAATCCCAGTTTTAATCCATTTTAAATTTTTAAAAAATATTTTTATTATTATTTTTAAAAATCCACATCGTTTCATTTTTATTTTTTGGTTTTGATGTTCTGTTATTGATTATACACAGGTTTCAAATACAGTTTTTCCCTCTTTTCTCCTTTTTAAAAGGTTTTTAAAAGACATCTCCACCCGATTGTTATTCTACTTCAACTTGCTCTTCTATTATTCATTACACAGTTTTCAAAACTTTTTTCTCCCTTCTTTTAAAATTATCCTTCTCTCTCTCTCTTTTTTTAAGTGTTATTCCTACATAGGCATTAGATAGATAAATAAATAAACTCCTTAAGGACCACAATATATAACTGATACTCCATAAACCACAGTGCCAGAGAGGTATGAGCAAGATGAAGAAGCAGAGAAACCATTCCCAATTAAAAGGACAAGAGAAATCCCCTGAAAGAACTATCAATGAAATAGACATCGATAGCCTACTAGATCAAGATTTCAAAAAAGGAGTGATCAAAGTACTGAAGGAACTAAAAGAGATAGTGTTTAGAGATATAAAATATGTCAAAAATAAAATTGAAGGTAGAAAGAAGAGCAAAGCAGAATTGGTAAACTCATTGGCTGAGATGAGAACAGATCTAAAGGCTGTGCAAACTGACTAGATAATGCAGAGGAATGAATTAGTGACATAGAAGACAGGAAAACAGAAAGCACCCAATCAGAACAGCTACAAGATAAACAAATAAAAACAAATGAAAATAGCATAAGTGATATATGGGATAATATAAAGCATGCCAGTCTTCTCATAATAGGGGTCCTAGAAGGGGAAGAAAGATCAAAGGGGATTGAAAAGGTATTGGAAGATATCATGACTGAAAACTTCCCAAACTTAAAGAAGGAATCAGATATCCAAGTACAGGAAGCTCAGAGGGTCCCAAACAGGAAGAACTCAAATAGACCCAAGTCAAGACATATTATAATCAAGATGGCCAGAGTCAAGTGTAAAGAAATGATTCAAAAGGCAGCAAGAGAAAAGTAAAGAGTGAGTCACAAGGGAACCCCCATAAGGCTCTCAGCTGATTTCTCCACAAAAACACTACAGGCCAGAAGGGAGTGGCAAGATATATACAAAGTCCTGAATGAAAAAAAGATGCAGCCTAGAATGCTTTATCCAGCAAGGCTATCCTTTAGGATAGAAGGAGACATAAAGAAATTTACAGAAAAGAAAAACTACAAGTGTTTTGCAACACTAAACCCATACTAAATGAAATACTGAGAGGTCAACTCTGAATAGAAAAGCAGCAGGATGCTACAGAAATGAGAAACTCACAAGTGGAAAGGTGATAACACATGAATTACAAATAAAATAAACACGAAATTATAAAAGAAGACATATAGATCATTGAGAGTGGGAGAGGGAGGTGGAAAAATATAGAATTTTTTCTTTCTTTTTTAAATCTTTTGTTCTCTGTAGGATGGGTTTGAGATCATGTTACTATCAGTTTAATAAAAACAGTTATAATAATGGGCTAACAGACTAACAAAAAAGGGTAACCACAAGCCAAAAACTTACAAGAGAGTCACACAATCTAAATAAAATCCATGATAATACAAAGGAAAATTACTATACCACAGAAGGAAGAAGAAAAGAACAAAGAAGAAATACCAATTCAATTGCAAAGATAAGTTCAAAATGGCAATAAACACACATCTATCATTAATTACTGTAAATGTTAATGGACTAAATGCTCCAGTCAAAAGACATAGAGTGGCAGACTGGATAATAAAGCAAGAACCTTCAATATGCTGCATACAACAGACCCACTTAAGGGAGAAGGACACATATAGATTGAGAGTGAATGGATGGGAAAGGATATTCCATGCAAATGGAAAAGCCAAAAAAGCAGGTGCTGCAGTACCAATTTCAGACAGAAAACACTTTAAACAAAGGCCATAAAGAAAGATAAAGAAAGACATTTCATAATGATTAGAGGAGTGATGCAAGATGAGGATATTACACACTTTAATATATATGCACCCAAAATAGGAGCACCTAAGTACATAAAACAAATACTAACAGAGGTAAAAAGGGATATTGATGGGAATACAATTATAGTTGGAGATTTTAACACTGAATTAACAACACTAGAAAGAGCTTCCAGACAGAACATACATACGGCAACAGAGAAGTTAAATAATACAATAGAAAAATTAGATTTGGTGGATATTTTCAGAGCATTACACCCCTCAAAAATAGGATATACATTCTTTTCAAGTGCACATGGAACATTTTCCAGGATTGACCATGTACTCGGGCACAAAAGAAACCTCAACAATTTTAAGAAGATAGAAATTATCTCAAGCATCTTTACTGACCACAATGCCATGAAACTAGAAATCAACAACAGAGAAACAAAGGAGAACAAAAGGAAAGCTTGGAGATTGAACAATATGATATTAAAAAGCCAATGGGTCAATGAGGAAATCAAAGCTGAAATTCAAAATTCCCTTGAGACAAATGAAAATGAAAGCACAAACACACAAAATGATGGGACACAGCAAAGGCAGTGCTAAGAGGGAAGTTTATAGCGATACAGGCCTTCTTCAAAAAAGAAGAACAATCTCAAATAAACAATTTAACCTACCAGATTAGAGAACTAGAAGAAGAACAAAAAAACCCAAAAGGCAGCAGAAGGAAGGAAATTATAAAGACTAGGAAGGAAATACATAAAAAAGAGATTAAAAAATCCATATAAAAAGTCAATCAAACCAAAAGCTGGTTTTTTGAAAAAGTAAATAAATTCGAGAAACCTCTGGCCAAACTCACAAAGAAGAAAAAAGAAAACAAATTAGCAAAATAAGAAACGAAAATCGAGAAATTACAAAAAATAAATTAGAAATACAGAATATCATACAAGAATATTATAAAAAACAATATGGAACCAAACTGGATAACCTAGAGGTGATGGGCAAGTTTCTGGAAACATACTGTCCACCAAGACTGAATCAAGAGGAAACTGACCACTTGAACAAACAAATCACTAGAAATGAAATCAAAATAGCAAAAAAAAAAACCTCCCTACAAATAAAATTCCAGGACTGGACGGCTTCACCAGGGAATTCTACCAAACATACAAAGAAAAATCCATACCAGTCCTTTTCAAACTCTTCCAGAAGATTGAAAATAAGGGAGTACTCCCAAACTCATTCTATGAAGCCACCAGCACCCTGATACCAAAACCAGGCAAAGACACTACCAAAAAAGAGAATTATAGGACAATATCACTGATGAACATAGATGCCAAAATCCTAACCAAAATATTAGCAAATAGAATCCAACAACAGATAAAAAAGATTATACATCATGACCAAGTGGGGTTCATCTCAGGGACACAAGGGTGGTTCAACATACACTAATCAATCAATGTAATATATCACATCAACAAGAAAAATGACAAAAACCACATGATCATCTCAATACATGCAGAAAAAGCATTTGATAAAATTCAACACCCATTTATGACAAAAACTCTCACCTAAGTGGGTATAGAGGGAACATATCTCAACATAATAAAAGCTATATATGACAAACCTACAGCCAGCATAGTACACAATGGTGAAAAACTCAAAAGCTTCCTACTAAAATCTGGGACAAGACAAGGCTTCCCACTGTCACCACTCCTATTCTAAATAGTCTTGGAAGTCCTAGCCATAGCGAGCAGGCAAGAGAGAGAAATAAAAGGGATCCAAATTGGAAAAGAAGAGGTAAAAGTGTCACTGTATGCTGATGACATGTTACTATACACAGAAAACCCTAAAAGGTCCACACAAAAACTACTAGAGCTGATCGAAAAATTCAGCAAGGTAGCAGATTACAAGATTAACGTTCAAAAATCAGTTGCATTTCTTTACACTAATGATGAATCAACAGAAAAAGAAAGTAGAGAAACAATCCCCTTTAAAATAGCACCCCCAAAAATAAAATACCTAGGAATAACTCTAACCAAGGAGGTGAAATATTATATACAGAAAACTATAAACCATTGATGAAGGAAATTAAAGAAGACTTAAAAAAATGGAATGATATCCCATGCTCTTGGATTGGAAGAATCAATATGGTTAAAATGGTCACAGTGCCCAAGGCAATCTACAGATTTAATGCAATCCCTATCCAATTACCCAGGGCATATTTCACAGAACTAGAACAAATCATAATAAAATTTATATGGAACCATCAAAGACCTAGAATTGCCGAAGCATTACTGAAGAGAAAGAAAGAGGCTGGAGGAATAACTCTCCCAGACTTCAGACAATACTATAGAGCTACAGTCATCAAGACAGCATGGTATTGTTACACAAACCGACATATGGACCAATGGAACAGAATAGAGAGCCCAGAAATGAACCCACAAACTTTTGGTCAACTAATCTTCGATAAAGGAGGCAAGAATATGCAATGTAATAAAGACAGTCTCTTCAGCAAATAGTGTTGGGAAAGCTGGACAGTAGCATGTAAAGCAATGAAGCTAGAACACTCTCTTACACCATAACAAACATAAACTCAAAATGGATCAAAGACTTAAACATAAGACAAGATACAATAAACCTCCTGGAAGAAAATATACGCAAAACATTATCTGACATACATCTCAAAAATGTTGTCTTATAACAGTCTACTCAAGCATTAGAAATAAAAGCAAGAATAAACAAATGGGACCTAATGAAACTTACAAGCTTCTGCACAGCAAGGAAACCGTAAGTAAAACAAAAAAACAACATATGGAATTAGAGAAAATTTTTGCAAATGAAACCGACAAAGGCTTGATCTCCAGAATATATATAAGCAGCTCATAAGACTTAATAAGAAACAACCAAATCCATTCCAATCCAAACATCGGCAAAAGACCTAAACAAGCAATTCTCCAAGGAAGACATACAAATGATCAATAAGCACATGAAAAAATGCTCAGTATCACCAATTACTAGAGAAATGCAAATCAAAACTAAAATGAGGTATCACCTCACACCCGTCAGAATGGCCATCATTCAAAAATCCACAAATGACAAATGCTGGAGAGGCTGTGGAGAAAAGGGAACCCTCATACACTGCTAGTGGGAATGCAGTTTTGTACAGCCCCTGTGGAAAACAGTATGGAGATTCCTCAAAAGACTAGGAATAGACTTATCACATGACCCAGGTATCCCACTCCTGGGCATATATCCAGAAGGAACCTTACTTCAGGATGACACCTGCACCCCAATGTTCATAGAAGCACTGTTTACAATAGCCAAGACATGTAAACAGCTCCTGGATAATGTCATTCTAAATGAAGTAAGCCATAAAAAGAAAGAAAAATTCCGTATGAGATTTCTCATATGTGGAATCTAAAATAAACAACAAAACAAAACAAAAACAAACAAAAAACAAAACATAAATACAAAACAGGAATAGACTCATAGATATAGAATACAATCTTGTGGTTGCCAAGGGGGCCGAGGGTGGGAAGGGATAGACTGAGATTTCAAAATTGTAGAATAGATAAAGAAGTTTATAATGCATAGCACAGTGAAATATATACAAAATCTTATGGTAGCCCACGGAGAAAAAAATGTGACAATGAATATATATATGTTCATGTATAACTGAAAAGTTTTGCTCTACACTGGAATTTGGTACAGCATTGTAAAATGATTATAAATCAGTAAAAAATTAAAAAAAAAAGAAATCCAAATTGGAAAGGAAGAGGTAAAATTGTCACTATATGTGGATGACATGATACCATATATATAAAACCCTAAAGATACCACAATAAAACTACTAGAACTGATAAATTAATCAAGGTAGCAGGGTACAAGATTAACATACAGTAATCTGTTGCATTTTTTCGCACTGCCATGACATACTAGAAAAGTAAAATGTTAAAAATCCCCTTTAAAAGTGCATCAAATAGTACTTAGGAAAAAACCTGACCAAGGAGGTGAAATACTTATATGCTGAAAATGATAAAATATTGTTAAAGGAAATTCAAGATGATTTAGAGAATTTGAAAGAAATCCTATGCTCTTGGAATGGAAGAATTAATGTTGCTAAAGTGGCCATACTACCCAAAGCAATGTACAGATTTAATGTAATCTCTGTCAAGTTACCTTGGACATTTTTCACAAAACTAGAACAACCCTAAAACTTATATAGAATTGCAAAAACAACCCCAGAATTTCCAAAGCAATGTGAGGGAAAAAAGAACAAACCTAGAAGCATAACCCTCCCAAACTTTGGACAGTACTACAAAGCTACAGTATTTAAAACAACACGGAATTGGCACAAAAACAGACATGGATGAATGGAACAAAATAGAGAGCTCAGAAATAAATCCACACATGGTCAATTAATTTTCAACAAAGGAGGCAAGAATATACACTGGGGAAACGACATTCTCTTCAATAAGTGGTGTTGGGAAAGCCAGACAGCCACATATAAATCTTTGAAATTAGATCAGTCCTTCACACCATGCGCAAAAGGTAACTCAAAATGGCATAAAGACTGAAACATAAGACAGGACACCATACATTTTCTACAGCAGAACATAGGCAAAACATTCTTTGACATAAATCATAGTGATTTTTCCCTAGGTCCCCAAAACAGTATAAATAAAAGCAAAAATAAACAAATGGGACCTAATTAAATTTATAAGTTTTTGCACAGGAAAGGAAGTCATAAACAAAATGAAAAGACAACCATGGACTGGAATACAATATTTCTAAATCATGCAACTAACAAGAGCTTACTCTCCAGAATATGCAAACATCTCATACAACTAAATAACAGCAAAAATAACAACAACAAAAAAATGGGCAGAAGACCTAAGTAGACATTTCTTCAAAGAAGACATACAGATGGCCAATAAACACATGAAAAGATGCTCAATATCATTAATTATCAGAGAAATACATATCAAAACTACAATGAGTTATCACCTCACACTGTTCAAAATGGCCATCACTGAAAAGTCTACCAATGATAAATGCTGGAGAGGGTGTGAGGAAAAGGAAACCCTCCTACACTGTTGGTGGGAATGTAAATTGGTGCAGCCACTGTGGAAAACAGTATGAAAATTCCTTAAAAATCAAAAATTAAAGTTAGCATGATCCAAGAATCCCAAGCCTTGTTGTATATCCAGGAAAAATTCTAATGGGAAAAATACATGCACCCTACTGTTCATATCTGCACTATTTGCAATAGCCAAGATATAGAATCATCCTAAATTTCCATTGATAGATGATTGGATAAAGATGGAATATATGTGTTGGAATCATAATCAGCCACTTAAAAAACAGTGAAATTATGCCATTTGCAGCAACATGGATGGACCTAGATATTATCATGCTAAATTAAGTGAGATAGAGAAAGAGAAACTTAATATATCACTTATACGTGGAATATAAAAATTTTACAAAGGAAATTATCTACAAAACAGAAACAGACTAACAGATATAGATATCAAACTTATGGTTACCAAAGGGGAAAGGAGGTGAGAGGGATAAATTAGGAGTTTGGGATTACAAACTACTATAAACAAAATGGATAATAAACAAGGTCCTACTTTATAGCGCACAGACCTATATTCAATATCTTGTAACAACCTATAATAAATAAATAAATAAATAAATAAATAAATAAATAAATAAATAAATAAATAAATATTTATTTATTTATTTATTTATTTATTTATAGAAATAAATATATATATTTCTGAATCACTATGCTGCACAACAGAAACTAACACAACATTTAAATCAACTATACCTCAATTAAAATAATAAAAAAATAGTAAACCATATTATAAACAGATGTGCTGTCATCCAAGTTTTGTTTTCCCATTGGAAGGCACAGGTAGAGTAGATTTAGCATAAATCTTAGAGCCCTAGGATTTTTGGAATGGTAGATGAGCACTGGCTTCATCTTAAATTTACCACTTGCATTAGTCCCTAACAAAAGAGTCAGCCTTTCCTTTGAAGCTTTGAAGCCAAGCATTGACTTTTACTCTCTAGCTGAGGTTTGTATGGCATCTTCTTCTAATATAAGGCTATTTCATCTACATTAAAAATATGTTGTTCAGTGTAGTAGCCTTCTTTATTATCTTAGCTAGATCTGGGTAACTTGATGCAGCTTCTACATCACCACTTACTTCTTCACCTTACACTTCATGTTATGGACATGGCTTCTTAAACCTCTTGAACAGACCACTTCTAGGTTCAAATTTTTCTTCTCTAGCTTCTTCACCTTTCTCACCCTTCATAGAATTGAAGAAAATTAAGGCCTGTATCTGTTTTGTAAATAAGATTAGGCTTTGGCTAAAGGAAATATTGTGGCTAGTTTGGTCAATCCAGATCATTCAAACTTTCTCCATATCAGTAATAAGGCTGTTTCACTTTTTAAAATCATATTTTCACTGGAGTAGAAATTTTAATTTCCTATATGCTAGAAAATTAATGACATATATTAAAAAATTGTCAAATTGGAAGACACGAAATATTGAAAGTCACTCAAGAAGAAACTGACAATTTAAGGAAATCTATAATAAATATAGGGATCAGGTTAGTAATCAGAAATATTCCCTCAAAGCAAAGAAAGGATCAGATGGATACACTGGCAAACTCTACCAAACAGTTGAATAAGAATTAAGATTAACTCTTCATGAAGTTTTCCAAATTATAGAAGAGAAAGAAACACTATCCAGTCTACGGCCATACCACCCTGAATGCGCCCAATTTCGTCTGACCTCAGAAGCTAAGCAGCATCGGGCCTGGTTAGTACTTGGATGGGAGAAACACTATCCAGATTATTCTATGAGGTCAATATTACCCTCATACCAAATCTAACAAAGACATCAGAAGAAAACTACAAACCAATCACTTTTATGTATATAGATTCAAAAATTTTCAACAAAATACTAGCAACTAAATCCAGCAATATAAAAATATATACATCATTACCAAGTGGAATTTATCCTGGAAATGCAATTTGACTTAACATAAACAACCACTGATATAATACACCACATGAATAAAATAAAAGCCAAAAATCACACAACCATTTCAATATATGCAGGAAAAAACATTTGACCAAATTCAACACCTCCTTCTTGAAAAAGAGCTTAATAAACAGCCCCAAAAGGAATTTCCTCAACATGATAAAAACTATCTATGAAAAACCAAAGCTGATATAGTAAACTTAATGGTGAAAGATTAAGGCTTTGCTTCTTGTCACTTCTGTTAGACGTTGTACTGGAAGTTCTAGTCAGTGTAGTTGTACAAGAAAATGAAAAATAAGATCATCCAGATTGGATAGGGAAAAAGCAAAACCATCTCTTTTTGCAGATGACATGATTTTTATATAAAAATTCTAAGAAATCAAACAAAATGCATTAGAACTGATGAATGTTTATGGAAGATTTCAGGATCCAAGAACTATATATAAAAATAAACTGCATTTTTAACACTATCAATGAAGAAACCAAAAATGAATTTAAGAAAATTATTCCATTACAATTGGATCACAGTGAATAGAATATTTAAGAATAACTTTCATAAAAGCTATGCAATACTTGTACTTTGAAAACTACAAAACACTTTTGAAACAAAATCACTAAATAAATAGAATAAATGGGGAAAACATCCCATGTTCATGGGTTGAAAGATGATTTTGCTAAGATGGTAATGTTTCTAAAATTCACCTATTGATTTAAGGCAATCCATATCAATTTAATTGCAGAAATCTAAAGCTGATACTAAAATTCTTATAGAAATGCAAGGAACCAAGAATTACCAAAGTAAACTTGAAAAAGAAGACAATGTTGGAGAACAAACACTTCCAGATTTTAACATTTACTGGAAAACAGTGGTAATCAAGACTGTGTTTTACTGGTAAAAGCTAAACATAAATTAATGGAATAGAACTGAGAGTCTAGAAATCCTCACATTTACAGTTAGTTGATTTTTAACAAGGGTGCCAATACAAAGACTATGCCAATTGTGTAACCACATGCAAAAGAATGAAGTTGAACCCTTACTGTATACCGTTTAAAAATAAATAAATGCATCAAATACCTAGCTGTAATAGCAAAAACTATAAAACTGCTAGGAAATAACTTAGGTGTCTCAACATCTGTGACCTCAGATTAGGTAATTGTTTCTTAGATATGAAACAGGAAACACACTCAACTAAAGAAGAAATAGTTAAACTAGAATAATGAAAATTTGAAAAAAATTCTTCAAAAGGCAGCATCAAGAAAATAAAAAGATATCTCACAGAATGAGAGAAACTGTTGCAAATCATATATCTGATATGGAACTTACATCTAGAGTATGTAAGGTACTATTATGTTTAATAATAAAAAGACCAAAACCTAACTTACAAAGGGCAAGCATCATAATAGACATTTCTCCAAAGTAGATATATAAATAAACAATAAATACATGGAAATAGCTCAATATCTTTAGGCACCAGGAAAATTCAAATCAAGCCCACAGTGCTATACCCTTCATATCCACTAAGGTGGCTATAATCAAAAGGTGAGATAATAAAAAGTGATATTGTGGAGAAATAGGAATGCTCATATACTTCTGGTGGAAATATACAATGTTGCAGTCTTTGGAAAACAGCTTGGCAGTTTCTAAAAAAGTTACACATAGAGTTACCATATGAGCCAGAAATTCCACTTCTAGTATGTACTCAAGAAAATTCAAAACATGAACACAAAAATTTTGCATGAATGTTTAATAGCAGAATATAAAAAATAGATAAAAATAGAAGCAAATTGAATATCCTTCCATTGATGAATAGATTTTTAAAATAAAATAATCAAGTATTATTCAACCATAAAAAGGAATAAGGTGCTGATATATATTACAACATAGATAAATCTTGGAAATAGTATGTTAAGTTAAAAAAGCCAGTTACAAAAGATCACATATTTACGATTTCACTTATATGAATTGTCCATAATAGGGTAATCTATACAGACAGAAAATAGCTTATTGGTTGCCTAGTGTTGGGGATGGTTAGGTAAAAATGGGAAGCGATCACTCATGGGAATGAGGGTTCTTTTGGGGGTGAAGAAAATGTTCTGCAATTGTGGCTGTGGGTGAACAATCTGTAAATATAGCCAAAACCACAGAATTGTACACTTTAAAATACTATTTTTGGAACATATTTTATTAAAGCTGTTATTAAAATGTGAGGGACAGGTTGAATAAATATACCATATCCATTCAATGGAATATTATGGTCTCTTTAAAATCATGATATGGATCTTTATACATTGACATGGAAAAATGATAATATGTAGATTTAAAATTTATAATCCTGCCTCCATAGCATAAGCTTGCATGTATGTGTAAATATATTAAAAAATTCTAAAAGGATATATATCAACATTTTGAGTGATTATTTCTTTTTTTTAACATTTTTTATTGATTTATAATCATTTTACAATGTTGTGTCAAATTCCAGTGTTCAGCACAATGTTTCAGTCATTCATGGACATATACACAATCATTGTCACATTTTTTTCTCTGTGAGTTATCATAACATTTTGTGTATATTTCCCTGTGCTACACAGTGTAATCTTGTTTATCTATTCTACAATTTTGAAAACACAGTCTATCCCTTCCCACCCTCCACCACCCTGGCAACCACAAGTCTGTATTCTCTGTCTGTGAGTCTATTTCTGTCCTGTATTTATGCTTTGTTTTTGTTTGTTTCTTTGTTTTTGTTTTTTAGATTCCACATATGAGCGATCTCATATGGTATTTTTCTTTCTCTTTCTGGCTTACTTCGCTTAGAATGACAGCATCCATGTTGCTGCAAATGGCGTTATGTTGTCGATTTTTATGGCTGAGTAGTATTCCATTGTATAAATATACCAATTCTTCTTTATCCAGTCACCTGTTGATGGACATTTAGGCTGTTTCCATGTCTTGGCTATTGTAAATAATGCTGCTATGAACATTTCGGTGCAGGTGTCATACTGAAGTAGGGTTCTTTCTGGATATAAGCCTAGGAGTGGGATTCTTGGATCATATGGTAAGTCTATTCCTAGTTTTTTGAGGAATCTCCATACTGTTTTCCACAGTGGCTGCACCAAACTGCAGTCCCACCAGCAGTTTAGGAGGGTTCCCCTTTCTCCACAGACTCTCCAGCATTTGTCATTTGTGGATTTTTGAATGATGGCCATTCTGACTGGTGTGAGGTGATACCTCATTGTAGTTTTGATTTGCATTTATCTCTCAAAGTAATAAAATATCTGGGAATAAGTCTAACAAAGGAGGTGAAGGAATTATACACAGAAAACTATAAACCATTGATGAAGGAAATTAAAGAAGACTTTAAAAAATGGAAAGATATTCCATGCTCTTGGATTGGAAGAATCAATATTGTTAAAATGGTCACACTATCCAGGGAAATCTACAGATTTAATGCAATCCCTATCAAATGACCCAGGACATATTTCACAGAACTAGAACAAATCATAATAAAATTTATATGGAACCATCAAAGACCTAGAATTGCCAAAGCATTACTGAAGAGAAAGAAAGAGGCTGGAGGAATAACTCTCCCAGACTTCAGACAGTACTATAGAGCTACAGTCATCAAGACAGCATGGTATTGGTACCAAAACAGACATATAGACCAATGGAACACAATAGAGAGCCCAGAAATGAACCCACAAACTTTTGGTCAACTAATCATCGACAAAGGAGGCAAGAATATACAATGGAATACAGACAGTCTTTTCATCAAATGGTGTTGGGAAAACTGGACAGCAGCATGTAAAACAATGAAGCTAGAACACTCCCTTACACCATACACAAAAATCAACTCAAAATGGATCAAAGACTTAAACATAAGACAAGATACAATAAACCTCCTAGAGGAAAACATAGGCAAAACATTATCTGACATATATTTCAAAAATTTTCTCCGAGAAGAAATAAAAGCAAGAATAAGCAAATGGGACCTAATGAAACTTACAAGCTTCTGTACAGCAAAGGAAACCAGAAGTAAAACAAGAAGACAACCAACGGAATGGGAGAAAATTTTTGCAAAGGAAACCGACAAAGGCTTGATCTCCAGAATATATAAGCAGCTCATATAACTCAATAAGAAAAAAATAAACAACCCAATCCAAATTGGGCAGAAGACCTAAACAAGCAATTCTTCAAGGAAGACATACAAATGATCAAAAGACACATGAAAAAATGCTCAATATCACTAATTGAGTGATTATTTCTTACTGGGGAATTACTTATAATTTTTATTATCTTTTTAAAATATATTTTATGAATGCTTTATAATGATTTTATAATGGTCATGTTTTTGCAAGTTATTTATTTTTAAAGTATGTATTATTATTTTTTCCACTCAAATGGCAGCGTTCCATGAATACTATTTCACTCTACATTTTTATTGCAGTAACTTATATGAACTATTTCCCATTTTAACAATTTTAAGTGTATTTTTTAATGGAATTAAGTACATTTGCATTGTTCTGCAACTATTACCACTACACATCTCGAAAAGATTTTTAATCATCCCAGGAAGAAACTCTGTACCCATTAAAATGGAACTTCCCATTCTTCCCTCCCAGTTCCTGGCAATCACTATTCTACCACTTTCCCCTTTGAATCTGACTACCATAGGTACCTCATATAAGTAGAATCATACATTATTTGTTTCTTTGTAACTGGCTTATTTAATATAGAATAACATCCTTAAGGTTCATGTTGGCATATGTAAAAGAATTTCTTTTTAATACTTAATAGTGTTCCAAACAATGTATATACTATATTTTTATCCATTTATCTGCTGATGGATATTTGTGTTATTTACACATTTTGACTATTGTAAATAATGCTGCTATGAACATTGTTGTGCAGGACTATATTTGAGTTTCTATTTTTAATACTTTGGGATGTAAAAATGGAAATGGAAATCCTGGTTCATATAGTAATTCTATGTTTAACTTTTTGAGAAACCCCAATAAATTTTCCTCAATGGCTGTGCTGTGTTATACGCACAGTAGCAATGCATCAGGGCTCTAGTTTTACCACATTTGATTAATGATGTTTAGTATCTTTTTATGTGTTTTGGAGGTATTTGTGTATCTTCTTTGGAGAACTGTCTATTCAAGTAAGTTTTCCATTTATGAATTGGGTTGTTTGATTATTTGTTGTAGGGTTGTAAGAGTTCCTTATACATCCCAAATAATAAGCCCTTATCAGATATCTGACTTGCAAATAGCTTCTTTCATTCTACAGGTAATTATTCACTTTCTTCATGGTGATTTTTAATGCACAGAGGTTTTTAACTTTGATAAAATTCAATCTGTTTTTTAATTCTTTTGTTACTTGCGCTTTGGTGTCATGTCCAAGAAATCTTTGCCAAGCCCAATATCATGAAGATTTTACCCTAAATTTTCTTCTAGCAGTTCTGGAGTTTAAGTTCTAACATTTAGCTACTTGATCTATTTTGAGTTAATTTTTGTACATGATGAAAGTAAAAGATAAAATTTAATTCTGTTGAATGTTGATATTTAGTTTTCCCAATATGTTTGTTTATAAGACTCTTCTTTCCCCATTGAATGGTATTGACATCCTTGTTGAAAGTTAATTGACCGTATATATGATGGATTATTTTGGGGCTCTCTTTTATTTCATTAGTCTGTATATCTGTCCTTATGCCAATACTATATTGTTTTTATTACTGTAGTTTTGTAGTATGATTTGAAATCAGAAATTATGAGTCCAACAAAATTATTATTCTTTTGCGAGGTTGTTTTGTCTACCTGAGGTTCCTTTACATTACATAAAATTCTTAGATTGAGATTTTTTTTTATTTGTGTGAAGACACTGTAGATATATTGATAGGGATTGCACTGAATTCCTATATAGTATTTAATTAAGTATTGTCATGCAAAAAATTAATTATTCTAGCACATTAAGATGAGAAGTCTTTCCATTTATTTTAGTGCTTTTTTTCCAGAATAGTTTGTAGGGTTTTTTTTTTTAACATTTTTTATTGATTTATAATCATTTTACAATGTTGTGTCAAATTCCAGTGTTCAGCACAATTTTTCAGTCATTCATCGACATATATACACTCATTGTCACATTTTTTTCTCTGTGAGTTATCATAACATTTTGTGTATATTTCCCTGTGCTATACAGTGTAATCTTGTTTATCTATTCTACAATTTTGAAATCCCAGTCTATCCCTTCCCACCCTCCACCCCCCTGGTAACCACAAGTCTGTATTCTCTGTCTGTGAGTCTATTTCTGTCCTGTATTTACACTTTGTTTTTGTTTGTTTGTTTTTGTTTTTGTTTTACAAGTTTCTAACATCCTTTGTTAAAATTTTCCTAAGCAATTTATTCTTTAAATACTATTACAAACTTAATTGTTTCCTTAATTTACTTTTATGATTGTTCATATTTATTGACAGAGAGGTAAAATTTTGTGTTGATTTTGTATTCTGGAACATTGCTAAACTAGTTTATTAACTCTAAGTTCTTTTTCTGTAGTTTCCTTAGGTTTTTCACATATAAGATCATGTGAACTGGTAACAAAGAAAATGTTATTTCTTCCTTTCCAATTTGGATGTCTTTTATTTATTTTTCTTGCCAAGTTGTTATATCTAGAATTTCCAGTAGAATGTTGTATAAAGTGGATATAGCAGGCTGTTGTTGGGTGTTGAGAGTTGTCAAGAGCTCTATATATATATGTTAGGTCTAATTGGTTTATGGTGTTCTTCAAGTCCTCTATTTCCTAATTGTTCTTCTGTCTTGCTTTTCTATCCATAACTTAATATGATATGTTGAAGTCTCATACTATTACTGTAAAACTATTTTTCCTGATAATATTGTCAATGATTTCTCCATATGTTTGGGAGATCTGTGGTTTGGTACATATATCTCCATAATTGTTACATTTTCTTGGTGAATTGACACTTTCATCAACATATAATGTTCTTGTCTTTTGCAAGACTTTTTTACTTAAAGTCTATTTTGTCTGATATTCTTATAACTGTCCCTACTGTCTTTCAGATATTATTTTATGGAATAATATTCCATTATTTCATTTTCAACATACCTGTGTCCTTTGATCTAAATCAAATTGTCATTTATTTTTTCCTTAGTTCTGCTAATATTTTCTTTACTTATTAAGGTATTCTGATGTTGGATACTTTTATAATTATAATTGTTATATATTCCTAATAAATTGACCTTTTTATCATTATTTAAACTTCATGATCTCTTGTGACAGTTTTTTATTTAAAGTCTACCTTCTCAGATATAGGTATGGACACACTTGCTTTCTTTTGGTTACTATTTGAATTGAATATATTTTTTCATCCCTTCACTTTCAGTCTCTGTACATTCTTAAAGTGAGTTTCTTGTAGACAGAAGACAGTTAAATTATTTTTTTATCCATTCAGCCACCTTATTTCTTTTGACTGAAAAATTTAGTCCACTTACTTTTAACATAAGTGAGGAAATGTCAGCTAGTTGGCAGAATAGGAGGCTCCTGACTTATCTCTTCTCACAGATGCACTGAATAAACATCTGCACATGGATTAATTCCCTTTGACAGAAACCCAGGAACTAATTGAGAGATTATGACACACTGGGTGAAAATACCTACATACAAATGGGTAGGAAAAGCTAACACACAATTTCACCATAAACCCCAACCATGGTACTGTTATAATTGGGAGGAAACCTCCAACTTCAAGTTTCTCTATGAAAAGTGAAGGGTTTAGACCCTTCAGAACCTTAATTTTTACAGCTGCAGCCCAAGTTACTTGCTCCCATATACCCTGTATCTGAGGGACAACAAGGTTCAGCATTTATGAGTCACTCAGGAGCACAGAAAACAAAGTAGTGCTTTTAAACCAATGCAAGAGCACATCCTGCAACTTTCCCCTGGGCTCAGCACAGAGGGAGCAGGCAAAAATTCCCAGATTCTAGGTTCTCCCTGGAAGAAGTTTGACTGCATACTTTCTTAGCTGCTACCTGAGATCAGACTTCTAATCACTATGCATCTGGAAACTGACAATGCTCTTCTGGGATCCTGAAAGAGCTTATGGGAACTTCTAAAGTATCTCCCTCTGGATCAATACAATGATAATACCAAAACTTCAGCTAGTTCATGGAAGGCTTGTTCACACTTTCAGCTTTTATGGCTGCCACCCTATACACTGGATCCCAAATCATCTAGCTTATGAGATCTCATGAAGCTCAGCATTCTTATTTCCACTGATACTATAGAAGACAAAAATGAAGATTTAAATGGATGCATGAGCACTTCCTATGGCTATAACTTTGGACTTAGTAGAGAGGAGCCTGACAAAAATGTACAGCTCTCAGTTTCTCCCTGAAGTAGTTCAAATGCATACTTTTTCAACCTGTATGCAAAGGTCATACTTCCAATTAGCTGTCATCTGAGACTGACAGAGCAGGTAATAGTTAATTCCCTGAGAGCTTATGTAGGCAGGAGGCAATTCCATCACCTTCTCTCCCCAGGCTCATGACAGCAACAAAACCAATTCTCCAAGATCTCCCTGGAAACAATTTGTCCACATATCTAGCACCTCAACTTTTATAGCTGCCACACAAGTGATTGGCTCCTAAATTAGCTAGCTCTGGAGCTGATGAGGGTCAAGAATTATATGTCCCCTGGGACTGCAAAGAATAAAGAAACTGTTTTAAATGGATGCACAAGCACTCCCAGTGGCTGTTCCTTCTGGTTCAGCACAGAGTGAGTAGGCAAAACCACTTGGATTCCAGTTCCCAGTTGAAAGGGAATAGGTCTCTTATACGATGTCATGAATTTCCCAAATGTTGCCTGAAGATCAGGCTTACAGTTAACCTGTGTCAGGGAGCTGATGGAACAAGAAATTAGTACTCCTCCAGGATCCTGTACCAGTGTGCAGGTATTTCACTCACCTTTGGGTCACTGACTAGACTAGACATATGCCAATTGCCTGAAGGCCACTAAAACAAAGAACAGTTTGGATAAACACAAAGTTTTGAAACCCTGAGAATCTCTGGTCAGGATGATTGATGAGTTTCATCTTCTACATGAAGCCAGTCAGTGAAAACTGGGAAAAGTTGCTGTGTTTTCAATGTGAAGAAACCAACACAAGGAATTAGTAAAAGTGAATAAACAGGGAAATATATTCCAAATAATAGGACAAGATAAAAAACTAGAAACTGACCCTACTAGAATAAAGATGTGATTTATCTGACAAAGGACTCAAAATAATGGCTCTATAAATGCTCACTAAGGTCAGGAGACATATGCAAGAACAAAGTGAGAAGTTCAACAAAGAGATAGAAAACATAAAAAGAGTACCAAATAGAAATCATAGAACTAAGAAAATAATAACTAAAATAAAAATTCAGTAAAGGGATTCTAGAGGAGATCAGATTAAATAAAAAAAAAAAATAGAATCAGAAGGTCCAAGACAACAGAGTAGAAGGATGCTCATAGCTCACCCTCCCCATGAATACATTAATAGTGACACCCATGGACCCACCCATCCAATCAGAACACCTGCGGAACTTTGACAGAACATGGCCTTCTTCAAAAGATAAAATATGCTATTAATCTGGTAAGAGAAAAGAAAAATGAAGGGAAAAAAAGGAAAATAGTGCAGGACCAGTCTCACAGGGAGGGAGAAGCAAAGAAGTGACAGTGCTCATTCACTGTGTCTACCCCTCTCCAGGGAGAGGATAGAGGGAAGTAGGGGGAACCTCCAAGGCTCAGATCTTTATGGAATAGCCCTTGACTGACAGAACTAAGTTAAATGGGCACAAAGGGTCCCCACAACCCCCAGGCCTAGATGCAAACAGGCAGGGGTGGGATGGAACAGGTTGCCTGAGCCACCTGAGTAGCCTGAGGACTCGGGCTGACTATACAGAGGCAACCTTAGGGGACTGAACTGTGCTGTGCACTATTGATGGGAGGGTATATAGACCAGAACAGCCTATGTCCCCCATAAAATACAAAAAATAAATAAATAAAGCAAAGCAACACTGCTGGTGTACCCTGGGGAGAAGGGTGCCTTAGCCTTTGTCTCCAAAGACCCACCACACCATTACTGATGCTTCTTGGGAGAAGATAGGTGGGGCTCAGACACAGCAACCAAATTCTCCAGTGTGCAGCTCCCAGGCAGAGGTGAAGTTGAAACCTGAATCCATACCTAGGGGCTACACAACCACATAGGTGGGACTGGGATTTCTTTACAGCCACAGGCAGAGGGAAATATTCTGTCCTGTTGCCTCTGAGAACTCTTTCCTCTAATACAAATGAACAAGGAGCAGAAGTCTGGCACAGAGCAGGGGCTAGGGCTGGTGTGGCCATTTTCTCCAAGCCCGCCTATGGAGCATGGACCTGATGTGACACAGGGAGCGGCACTGAACTGAGGAGTGACCCGCCCAACTACATGCAGGAGCTTGGCTCCAAACTGGGGCATCAAGAGTTGATGCAACACACCCACCTAACAGCAGTTGGAGCAGCACAGATCGGGGGCATGACAGAGGACCTCTGGAACCAGTGAGTAGAGTTTGTACAGCAGGGAGAGGGCAGGAGCAGTGACAACCACAGAACAAAAAGGAGGCCATGTTCAATAGCCAGGGCAGGTTCTGGCCACCAGAACACTGGCCACACCCCAGTCAAAGGGACAACAAGCAAAAGGCACTAAAGGAAGACTTGGAAAACAGTCATAATTAAGAAGGAAATTTTCACACAATTATTAAGAGTGTACAGTCTCCATGGGAACACATCTACTTTTTTTTTCTTTTATCTTTCTTTTTTTTAATCTTCCATTTAAAAAAGTTTAATGTTTCTATTTTTAATCATTTTTAAATTTTCTTTTAAAATATTTATATTAATTATTTTTAATTTGTCTCAATAAGATTTTTATTTCTCTTTGTTTTGTTCTGTTATCAATTATACTTTGTTTTCAAACATTTTTTCTTCTTTTAAATTTTTTAAAATCTGTCTCAATTTGATTTCTATTTCTCTTTGTTTTCTTCTGTTATTGATTATACTCCATTTTAAAATCTTTTTTTATTTGTTTGTTTTTGTTTTTGTTTTTTAGATTCCACATATGAGTGATCTCATATGGTATTTTTCTTTCTCTTTCTGGCTTACTTCACTTAGAATGACATTCTCCAGGAGCATCCATGTTGCTGCAAATGGCATTATGTTGTCGGTTTTTATGGCTGAGTAGTATTCCATTGTATAAATATACCACCAATTCTTTATCCAGTCACCTCCTGATGGACATTTAGGCTGTTTCCATGTTTTGGCTATTGTAAATAGTGCTGCTATGAACATTGGGGTGCAGGTGTCATCCTGAAGTAGATTTCCTTCTGGATACAAGCCCAGGAGTGGGATTCCTGGGTCATATGGTAAGTCTATTCCTAGTCTTTTGAGGAATCTCCACACTGCTTTCCATAGTGGCTGCACCAAACTGCATTCCCACCAGCAGTGTAGGAGGGTTCCAAATACAGGACAGAAATAGACTCACAGACAGAGAATACAGACTTGTGGTTACCGGGGGGTGGAGGGTGGGAAGGGATAGCCTGGGATTTCAAAATTGTAGAATAGATAAACAAGATTACACTGTATAGCAGAGGGAAATATACACAAAATGTTATGATAACTCACAGAGAAAAAAATGTGACAATGAGTGTGTATATGTCCATGAATGACTGAAAAATTGTGCTGAACACTGGAATTTGACACATTGTAAAATGATTATAAATCAATAAAAAATGTTAAAAAAAGAATAAATTCATTTTAACAGATAAAAAAATAAAAAATAAAATCTTTTTTTAAATTTTTTAAAATTTGTCTCAACTCAATTTTTATTTTTGTTTGATTTGTTAATGATTATACTGTTTTCAATTGTTTTTCTTCTTTTGAAAATTTCTATTTTTAAGTTTTATTTTTGCATCCACTTTAGATAGATAGATAGACACCTTCAGGACCACAGTAGATAACTGACACTCCATAATCCATAGTGCCAGAAAGATATAAGTAAATGAAGAATCATAGGAACCACTCACAATTAAGAGAAAAATAGAAATGCTCTGAAAGAATGATCAATGAAATAGACCTTGATAGTCTACTAGATCATGATTTTAAAAAAGAAGTGATCAAAGTACTGAAGGGAATAAAAGAGATTGCTAATAAAGACAGAGAGCATGTCAAAAAGGAAATTGAAACTATAAAGAAGAGCCAAGTAGAATTGGAAAACTCATTTGCTGAAATGAGAGCTGAGTGGAAGGCAGTAAAATGTAGTCTAGATAATGCAGAGGAATGAACAACTGACTTAGGCGACACGAAAACAGAAATAGTCCAATCAGAACAACTGAGAGTAAAACAAATAAAAGTCAAAGAAAACAACATAAGGGACCTATGGAATAATATAAAGTGTGCCAATCTACACATAATAGGAGTCCCAGAAGGAGAAGATAGAGCAAAAGGGTTTGAAAAGGTATTTGAAGAAATCATGAATGAAAACTTCCCAAATCTAAAAAGGAAATAAGATATCCAAGTACAGGAAGCACAAAAGATACCAAACAAGAAGAAATCAAACAGACACACACCAAGGCATATTATAATCAGGATGGCCAGGGTTAAGGATAAAGAAATGATTCTAAAGTCAGCAAGAGAAAATCAAAGAGTTAGTTATAAGAGAACCTCAATAAGGCTTTCAGTTGACTTCTCTTCACAAACACTGCAGGCCAGAGGGAGTGGCAAGATATATTCCAAGTCCTGAATGAAAAATAGATGCAGCCTAGGATACGTTATCCAGCAAGGCTATCATTTACGATTGAAGGAGAGATAAAGAATGTTACAGACAAGCAAGACCTAAAACAATTTAGCAACACTAAGCCTATGCTAAAAGAAATACTGAAAGATCCACTCTAAATAGAAAAGAAGCAGGGTGCTACAGAAAGGAGGAAATGATATTGGAAAGGTGATAACTGCCATGAATTACAACAGAACAAACATGAAATTGTAAAATAGGATATCAATATCATTAAGGGTGGGAGGGGGAGCAAAAATATATAGAGTTTTTATTTTTCTTTTGTTTTTTTAACTATTTGTTCTCAGTAGGGTGGGTTTGAGCTTATATTACTATCTGTTTAAAGCAAACAGATAAAGTAATGGATTAATATATATACAAAACAGGGTAACCACAAGCCAAAAGCTTACACCAGAGTCACAAAAACTAAAAAGAAACCAAGAAAATACAAAGGAAAAGTTATAAAACCACAAATAGGGGATAAAATGAACAAAGAGGAAATACCAAATCAACTGCAAAGTTAAGTTCAAAAAGGCAATAAACACACATCTATCAATATTTACTGTAAATGCCAATGAACTAAATTCTCCAACAAAAAGACATAGAGTGGCAGACTGGGTAATAAAACAAGAACCTACAATATGCTGCATACAACTTTAGGGAGAAGGACACACATAGATTGAAAGTGAGAGGAAGGAAAAAGATATTCCATACAAATGGAAATGACAATAAAGTAGGAGTAGCAATACTAATTTCAGACAAACTAGACTTTAAAACAAAGGCCATAAAGAAATATAAAGAAGGACATTATATAATGGTTAAAAGAGCAATAAAAGGTGAAGATAATACAGTCACTAAAATATATACACCCAATAAGGGACCATCTAAATACACGAAGGAAATACTAACAGATATAAAGGGAGAAACTGATGGAAATACAATCACAGCAGGAGACTTTAATGTCACATTGACAACACTGGAAAGACTTTCCAGACAAAAATAAATAGGCAAAATAGAAATTAAATGATACAATAGAACAATTAGACTTGGTTGATATTTTCAGAGCATTACATCCCCCACAAGAGAGAATATACATTCTTTTCAAGTGCACAAGGAACATTTTCTAGGATAGATCATGTACTCAGGAAAAAAAGAAGTCTCAACAAATTTAAGAAGATAGAAATTATTTCAAGCATCTT
The DNA here is from genome assembly GCF_009834535.1 of Camelus ferus. Lineage (NCBI taxonomy): Eukaryota > Metazoa > Chordata > Mammalia > Artiodactyla > Camelidae > Camelus > Camelus ferus. The sequence goes on from NC_045732.1 coordinate 6,391,592, forward strand.
TTCTGACCACAATGCCATGAAAGTAGAAATCAATTATAGAAAAACAAAGGAGAAAAAAATGACAGCATGGAGATTAAACAACACGGTATTAAAAAACCAATGGGTCGATGATGAAATCAAAGAAGAAATTAAAAAGTAATTTGAGACAAGCAACAATGAAAATAAAATCACACAGAATCTGAGTAATGCAGCAAAAGCAGTCCTAAGAGGAATATTCATAGCAATACAGGCTTTTCTCAAAAAAGAAGAACAATCTCAAATAAACAATCTAACATACAAACTAAAAGAGTTAGGAAACTAAGAGCAAATAAAACAAAAAGTTAGCAGAAGGAAGGAAATAAAAAGGGTGAAGGAGGAAATAAATAAAATAGAGGTTAAAAAACAATACAAAACGCCGATCAAAAGAAGTTTGTTTCTTGAAAGAGTAAACAAAATTGACAAACCTCTAGCCAAGCTCACAAAGAAGAGAAAAGAGATAGCACAAATAAACAAAATAAGAAAGGAAAATGGAGAAATTAAAAAGAGTACCACAGAAATACAAAAAATTATATAAGAATACTATGAACAACTATATGGAAATAAAATGGATAACCTAGAAGCAATGGATAAGTTTGTGTAAACATACAGTCCACCAACACTGAATCAAGAAGAAATTGACCACTTGAACAAACTGATCACTAGAAATGAAATCAAATTAACAATTAAAAAAAAAAAAAAAAACCCTGCAAACAGAAGTCCAGAACTGGATGGGCTCACTGGGGAATTCTACCAAACATACAAAGAAGAACTCGTTCAAGTCCTCAAATTCTTCCAGAAGATTGAAAAGGAGGAAGTATTCCCAAACTCATTCTATGAAGCCACCATCACCTTGATACCAAAACCAGACAAAGACACTACCAAAAAAGAAAATTACAGACCAATATCACTGATGAATATAGATGCAAAAATCCTCAACAAAATATTAGCAAAAAATAATCAAACAACAAATAAATAGATCATACCCCATGATCGAGTGGGGTTCATCCCCAGAGCACATGGATGTTTCAAGATACACAAATCAATCAATGTAGTAGTCAACATCAAGAGAAAGGACAAAAATCACATGATCATCTCAACAGATGCAGAAAAAGCATTTGATAAAATTCAACACTTGTTTATGATAAAAACTTTCACCAAAATGAGTATAGAGGGAACATATCTCAACAAAACAAAAGCTATTTATGACAAACCTATAGCTAGTATAGTACTCTATGGTGAAAAACTGAAAATGTTCCCACTAAAATCTGGGACAAGAAAAGGTTTCCCACTCTCACCACTTCTATTCAACATAGTCTTGAAGTACTATCCATAGCAATCAAGCAAAAAAAAGAAATAAAACAGATCCAAATTGGAAAAGAAGAGGTAAAATTGTCACAATATGCAGATAACATGATACTATATATAGATAAACCTTAAAAGCGCCACATGAAAAATACTAGAACTAATCAAACAATTCAGCAAGGTATCAGGATAAAAGATTAATGTACAAAAATCAGTTGCATTTCTTTACACTAAGGATGAGTCAACAGGAAAAGAAAATAAAGAAACAATTACCTTAATATAGCACCCAAAGTAATAAAATACTTAGGAATAAATCTAACCAAGGAGGTGAAAGACTACAAAGGAGAACTAAAAAATATCAATTAAGGAAGTTAAAGAAGACTTTTTAAGATAGAAAGATATCCCATGCTTCTGGATTGGAAGAATCAATAATGTTAAAATGATCATATTGCCCAAGGCAATCTACAGAATTAATGTAACCCCTATCAAATTACCCAGGACATATTTCAAAGACATAGAACAAATCATAATAAAATGTATATGGAATAAGAAAACACCCAGAATTGCCAAAGCATTACTTAAGAGAAAGAATGAGCTGGAGGAATAACCCTCTCAGGCTTCAGACAATACTAAAGAGCCACATTAATAAACAACAACAACAACAACAACCAACAACAACAACAAAACATGGTATTCATGCAAAAACAGACATATGGATCAATGGAACAGATAAAGAAACCAGAAAGGAACCCAAAAAAATTTGGTCAGTTAAACTTTGACAAAGGAGGCAAGAACATACAGTGGAATAAAGACAGTCTCTTCAGTGGATGATGTTGGGAAAACTGGACAGCAGCAAGTAAATCAATGAAATTAGAATACTCCCTCACACCATACACAAAAATAAACTCAAATTGGTTTAAATTCTTAAACATAAGACAAGACACAATAAACCTCCTAGAAGAAAACATAGGCAAGACATTATCTCACATACATCTCAGCATTGTTCTTCTAGGGCATTCTGTCCAAGCAATAGAAATAAAAGCAAAAATAAACAAATAGTACCTCATTAAACTTACAGGTTTTTGCACAGCAAAGGAATCCATAAGCAAAACAAACAAACAAACAAACAAAACAAAACAAAACAAAACAAAAAACTTGACAAAATACAGAATAGGAGAAAATATTTGCAAAAGATGAAACTGACAAGAGCTTGATTTCCAGAATATATAAACAGCTCATATGGCTTAATAACAAAAAAAATCCAAAAATGAGCAGAAGGCCTAAACAAGCAATTCTCCAATGAAGAAATACAAATGGCCTATAGGCACATTAAAAAATGCTCAATATCGCTAATTATCAGAGAAATGCAAAGCAAAACTATGATGAGGTATCACCTCACACCAGACAGAGATTGGCGATTATTTAAAAGTCCACAAATGATAAGTGCTGGAAAGACTGTGGAGGAAAAGGAACCCTCCTACACTGTTGGTGAAAATGCAGTTTGGTGCAGCACTGTGGAAAACAGTATGGCAATTCCTCATAGGAATAAAAATAGACTTACCATATGATCCAGCAATCTGACTCCTGGGCATATATGCAGAGGGAACCCTACTTCAAAAATGCACCTACACCCCAATATTTATAGCAGCAATATTTACAATAGCCAAGACATGGAAACAGCCTAAATGTCCATCAACAGAAGACTGGATAAAGAATCTTAGGTATAGTTATACAATGGAATACTACTCAGTCATAAAAATGACAACATAATGCCAGTTGCAGCAACATGGATGACACTGGAGAATGTCATTCTAAGTGAAGTAAGCCAGAAAGAGAAAGAAAAATGCCATATGATATCACTAATATGTGTAATCTAAAAAAAATGGACAAATGAAGTTATATATAAAACAGAAACAGTCTCACAGACATAGAATACAGACTTGTGGTTACCAATGGGGATTGAGGAGGAAGGGATAAACTGGGAGTTCGAGATTTGCAGATACTGACTGCTATATATAAAATAGATAAATTTATATAGTATATCACAAGGAAATATATTCAATATCTTGTAGTAGCACCTGATGAAGAAGAATATGGAACAGAACATATGTATATTCATGTATGACCAAAGAATTTTGCTGTACACAAGTTTGACACAACATTGTAAATTTACTATAACTAAGTAAAAAAGCATCATTGAACTTGAAGATAAATCTATATAAATAAATTAATTATAGAAACAGAATAAAAATAATTAAAAAGAGTGAAGATAGGAAGCAACTTATGGAATAACATCAAATATATGTTTTATAAGAAAACCGTAAGAAGAGGGAAAGTGTCAGAAAGCTTATTCAAAGAAAGAGTGACTCTAAAATTACCAAGCATGAGGAATGAAATAGATATCCAACTCCAGAAACCGAACAAAGAACAAATAAGAACCCCGAAATACTGACACAAAGACATATAATCACATTGTCAAAAGTTAAGAGAGATGTTTTTGAAAGCAGTGAGAAGAAAGCAAAAAGTTAAAGACAGATATTTTAGAAAGCAGCAAGAAGAAACAACTTATTAAATACAAGGATACACCCCATAATATTAAAAGTAAAATATTTGAGCAAAATCTGACTGATCAGAAAGGAGTGGACTGATAGATTCAAGCTCTGAAATAAGAAAGAATGCCCACCAATAACATTATACAAAGAAAAACTATCCTACATTAAATAAGAAGAAATATCTGAAATACAAAACTTAACTTTCACCTCAAAATTATAAAAAGAAAAAACTAAACACAAATTTGGCAGAAGGAAGGAAATAAATAGACCAGAGCAGGAAAAAATCAAATAAAAAATAGAAAAGCAATGGAAAAGTCAAAACTAAATGATTTCTTTAAAAGCAAATAATAATAAGGAAACAATGGAAATATGTCAGAGTAGAAAGATACTGAGCTCACGTCCTCTCATGAGCACAGCAAAATCACAATTATCTGCATAACAACCACTTATGAAAAAGACCAGAACCTACTAGAAAAGATGTACAACTAAAGACATAAATAAGGAACCACAACAATATGACTAGGAGGGGGCAGATTCATGATATAATCAAGTCCCATAACCCAGAGTAGGTGAGACCCACAAATGGAGAATAATTATAGTGCAGAAGTTCTACCACAGGAGTGAGAGTTCTGAGCCTTATGTCAGGCTTCCCAGCCTGGTGGGAAGATGAGCTCCCACAGCATTTGACTTTCATGGCCAGCGAGTCTTAATTTCAGGAGTCCCAGAGGACTGTGGGAATTAGAGACTTTATTCTTAAAGGGCACACACAAAATCTTATGAGCACCAGGACAGTGCAAAAGTCACAATTTGATAGTAGCCTAGCCCAGACCTACCGGCTTTTCCTGGGGAGTCTCCTGGAGAGGCAGTGGGTGATTGCAGCTCACCATGTGAACACAAACACTGATAACAACCATATTCTAGAGCTCATTCCACAATGCTGAAGCCAGCGCTGGCAGGCACCATTGTGGACCACTCTCTGTAGATCTTTAACAAGACCTGATCCCTTCCAACAGACTGTAGGCTCCAGTGCTGGGACATTTCAAGCCAAACAACTAACTGGGTTGTGACACAGCCCCAACCATCAGCAAATAGGCTACCCAAAGCCTTCCTGAGCCCATAGCTGCCCCTAGACCTCCCTCCATACACGGCACTGCCCAGAATAAGCCTCCACCCATCAGTGAGAAGGCACTGGCCCTGCCCTCCAGGAAGCTTGCACTAACCTCTAGTCATGAAACAGCCAAGAGTGGGTAGAATTGGTCACAGATGAAGGAAAACCACAAAGCTGCAGCTTGTAAACACAGCCTGCACACAGCAGGACAGACCCTAGCATGGGACCACCTGGACCCTGGCCCTGTCCACTGGCAGATCAGCACAAGCTTTGGGATACCCTTGACCTATATCTAACTGTGACAAGAACCACACCCTTCTAGTACTCTGACTTCAGTTCTGGGGTCTCTGAACCCTACAGAAAGACTCCAGAATCTGTCTATACCTGCCAGTAGTCTGGCACTAACTTCAGGACATAAGTTCAGCCACTGGTGGAGGAACAACAGCCTTGGAGCTTTCTGAATCCTGACTCTGCCCACCAGTGATACAGCACTAACCCCAAGTTCACCTGGGATTCTGAAGTCAGCCACCTTGTGAACAGCCCCACTAACCAGCAGACAGCAGCATCCACAAAAGGCAGAACCGGGTAACAAAATAGGCCAGGGGCCAACCAAATCTAACAGACTGCCCATATAGTAAGCCCACCAAAACAGAATGACCCACACAGCCCTATTAGTGGGAATACCTAGAACACATAGTTTGAGTAACAAGAGGGGAGTGTGCTGCTGGGATGCAAAGGAATTCCCCTACAGAAACCACTGATTCAAGGTCTAGAAAAGTAACTAACATACCACATCATGTATATAACATACAATAGCAACATAGATAAAGTGAGGCAGCAGAGGAACATGTTTCAGATGAAAGAACAAGATAAAACCCCAGAACTAAGTGAAATGGAGATAGGCAATTTACCCAAGAAAGAGTTCATATTAATGAGCATAAAGATGATAAAAGAACTTGGGAGAAGAATGGATTCACAGAGAGAGAACTTAGGAGCTTTCAACAAAGAATTAGAAATATATAAAGTACAACCAAACAGAGATGAAGAATACAATAACTGAAATAAAAAAAATACACTATAAGGAATCAATAGTAGACTAAATGATACACAGGTACAGATCAGTGATCTGGCTATCACTGAGTAGTAGAATAGTGGATATCACTGCCACTGAACAGAAAAAAAGAATGGAAAGAAATGATGATAGTTTAAGAGAGCTCTGGGACATCATCAAATACACTAATATTTGCATTATAGAGGTCCCAGGAAAGTAGAGAGAGAAAGGGACTGAGCACATATTTGAAAATGTAATAGCTGAAAACATCCTGAACCTGGAAAAGGAAATAGTCACCCAATTTCAGAAAGTGCAGAAAGTCCTATACTGGTTGAACCCAAAGAAGAATACACCAAGACACATTGTAATCAAAGTGACAAAAATTAAAGATAAAGAGAGAATAATAAAAGCAGCAATGGAAAAGTAACATTTTTTTTCAGCAGAAGCTACAGACCGGAAGGGAGGGTACAATATATTATAAATGATGAAAAGGAAAAACCTACAACCAAGAATACTCTACCTAAGAAGGCTCTTATTCAGATTTATGGAGAGATTAAAATGTTACAAAATAAGCAAAAACTAAACAAGTTCAGCAGCACCAAACTAGATTTACACAAAAGTTAAAGGAAATTCTCTGGGTAAAAAAGAAAAGGCCACAGCTAGAAACAAGAAAGTTAAGAAATTAAAAAGCTCAGTGATAAATGCAAACATATAGTAAAGGTAGGAAATCATCCACACACAAAGCTAATAGTGGGGTTAAAAGACAAAAGTAGTAAAAATCATCTATGTCCACAATAAGCAGTTAGTAGATACACAAAACAATTAGGTGTAAGCTATACAATCAGAAATGGTAATCATGAAAGGATAAGAGTACAAATGTATGATTTTTAAAATGTATTTGTATTAAATGTAATGTATTAAGAGATCAAAAACAAGAAAATCATATATATATGTAGAGAGAGAGACAGAGAGACAGAGACAGAGACAGAGAGAGAAACTGCTATTTAAAAAATGTATGTTAACCAAGCCCAAGAATCTATAATAGATATACATAAAAATGAAAAAGAAATCCAAATGCAACACTAATGACAGTCATCAAATCACAAAAGAAGAGAACAATAGAAGGCAAAAGGGGAAAAAAAGACCTACAAATAAACAATGAATGAAATGGCAATAAGAACATACATATCAATAATTGCCTTAAATGTAAATGGACTAAATGGTCCAAAGAAAAGACACAGAGTGGATGAACGGAGACAAGAACAAGACCCATATATACGCTGCCTACAAGAGGCTCACTTCATATCTAGAGAAACACAGACTGAAAGTGAGGGGATGGAAAAAGATATTCCATTCAAATGGAAATCACACAAGCCACAATAGCAATACATACATCAGACAAAATGGACTTTAAAATAAAGGCTGTTGCAAGAGGCAAATAAGGACACTACACAATGATCAAGGATTCAATCCAAGAAAATATAACAATTATAAACATATATGCACCCAACATAGGAACACCTAATATATAAGGCAAATATTAATGGACATAAGTAGAGAAATCAACATTAACACAATAATAGTAGGGAACATTAACACCCTACTTACATCAATGGATAGATAATTCAGAAAGAAAATCAATAAGGAAACACTGGCTTTAAATGACACAATAGAACAGATGAACATTCTTGATATATGTAGAGCATGCCATCTAAAAGCAGAAGAATACACATTCTTTCCAAGTGTACATAGAATATAATCCAGGATAGATCCACATGCACACATACACATAAACTTTGGTAAATTTAAGAAAATTGAAATCATATCAAGCATCTTTTCCAATAACAAAGCTATGAGACCAGAAATCAACTACAAGAAAAAAAAAATACAAAGAACACAAATATGTGGATGCTAAATAATATGCTGCTACTAAACAACAAATGCATTACTGAAGAAATCAAAGAGGAATTCAAAAAATACCTAGAGGAAAAAGAAAATGAAAACACAATAATCCAAAAACCTATGGGACACAGCAGAAGCAGTTATAAGAGGAAATTTACACTGATACAAGCTTATCTCAAAAACAAGAAAAATCTCAAATAAACAACTTAACCTTACACCTAAAGGAACTAGAGAAAGATGAACAAATACAACCCAAATTTAGTAGAAGGAAAGAAATTATAGAGATTAGAGCAGAATAAATGAAAGAGATAGAAAAAATAGAAAAAAAATCAATAAAACTAAAAGCTGCTTGTTTGAAAAGATATACAAAGTTGATCAACATTTAACCAGAATCATTGAAAAAAAAATAGGGAGAGGGCTCAAATGAATAAAATCAGAAATGAAAAAGAAGTTACAAACTACGTTAAGCACAGAAATACAAAGTATCTTAAGAGACTGCTATGAACAACTATATGCCAATAAAATGGACAACCTAGAAGAAATGGACACATTCTTACAAAGGTACAAACTCCTGAAATTGAACCAGGAAGAAATAGAAAATATGAACAATTTTCCAGTAATAAAATTGAATCAGTAATTTAAACTCTCAATAGACAAAAGTCCTTGACCATATGACTGCACAGTTGAATTCTAGGAGATACTTAGAGAAGAGTTAACACCTATCCTTCTGAAAGTATTCCAAAAATTACAGAGGAAGATACACTTCTAAACTTATCCAATAAGGCCAGCAACACCCTGATACCAAACCTAGACAGAGACACCACACAAAAAAGAAAAAATTAAAGTACAATATCACTAATAAATATAGGTCCAAAATCTTCAATTAAATATTAACAATCCCAATCCAACAATACATTAAAAGGATCCCAGAAATGATCAGGGGGGATTTATCCCAGTGATGTAAGGATTTTTCAATACCAGCAAATCAATTAATGTGATACACTACATTAGCAAATTGAATAATAAAAGCCATATAATCATCTGAATAGATACATAAAAAGCTTTTGATAAAACTCCATACCTATTTATGATAAAATCTCTCCAGAAAGTGGGCAAAAAATGAACTCTTATCAACATAATAAAGGCCATATATGACATCATACTCAGTGATACAAAGCAGAAAATATTTTCTCTAAGATCAGAAACAAGACAAGGATGCTCACTCTCTCCTTCTATTTAAAATATTATTTGAAGTCCTAGCCACAGCAATTAGAGAAGAAAAAAATAAATGAAAGGAATCTAAATTGGAAAGGAAGAGGTTAAACTCTCACTATTTGCAGATAACTTGATACTATCCATAGAAAATCTGAAAAATGCCACCAGAAAACTATTAGAGCTCATCAATGAACTTGGTAAAGTTGCAGGATACAAAAATTAGTTTACAGAAATCTGTTGCATTTCAATACACAAACAACATAGTATGGGAAAGAGAAATTAAGGAAATAATAACATTTACCATTGTGTTAAAAAGAATAAAACGCCTAACAATAAATCTACCTAAGTAGGTAAAAAATTTGTACTCAGAAAAAAATCAGACACTGATGAAAGAAACTGAAGATGATGCAAATAGAAAGAAAGATATACCGTGTTCTTGAATTGGAAGAATTAATATTGTTAAAATGACCACACTAACCAAGGGAATCTACAGATTCAATGCAATCACTATCAAAATACCAATGGCATTTTTCATAGAATTAGAACAAATAAATTATAAATTTGTATTTCAATACAAAAGACCCAAAATTGTCAAAACAATATTGAGAAAGAAGAACAGAGCTGAGGCAAATATGCTTCCTGACTTCTGATTATACTAGAAAGCTACAGTAATCAAAACAGTATGATACTGGCAGAGAAAGTGACACACAGCTCAATGGAATAGGCTAGAAAGCCCAGAAATAAACCCATGGACATACGATCAATTAGTCTGTGACAAAGGAGGCAAGAATATAGAATGGAGAAAAGAGAGTCTCTTCTCTCAGAAATCTGGAGAGTTATACGTAAAAAAATGAAGTTAGAACATTCTCAAATACCATATGCAAAAGTAGACCCAAGATGGATTAGACCTAAATGTAAGATTGGATGTCATAAATCTTCAAGAGTAAAACATTAGCAGAACATTCTTTGACATTTATCACAACAATATTTTTAAATCCATCTCCCAAAACAAAAGAAATAAAAGCGAAAGTAAACAAATGTAACTGAATTAAACTTAAAGAATTTTACACTACAAAGGAAGCCATCAGCAAAATGAAGAGACAACCTATTGAATATTAGAAAATATTTGCATAAACAGGGAGTTCGAGATTTGAAGACACTTACAGGTATATAAAAATAGATAAACAAGTTTGTAATGTACAGCACAGACTAATATATTCAATATCTTGTAGTAGCTTATGGTGAAAAAGAAAAAGAAAATGTATATGTATATTCATGTATGATTGAAGAATTGTGCTGTACACCAGAAATTGACACAAGGTAGTAAACTGACTATAATGTAATGAAAAAGAAAATATTTGCAAATGTTATGACTAATAAGGAGATAATATCCAATATATATGAATGCTCATACAATTCAAAGTCAAAAAACAAGCAACCTAATTCAAAATGAGCAGAAATATTAAATAGACAGTCTTCCACTATAGAAATGAAGAAGGTTAACAGGCACAAGAAAATATATTCAATATCACAAATTATAAGGGAAATGCAAATCAAAATTACAGTGAGATGCCACAGTACACTTGTCAGAAAGGCTAGCATCAAAAAGAACACAAATAACAAATATTGGCAGAATGGTGCAAAGATAGCAGAGTAGAAGGACTCACAGCTTGTCCCCTCCCACAAATACACCAAAAATTGCATCTACAGACAAATTGAATCACACAGAACAACAACTGAACTTTGACAGTGTCTCTCACTTGCAATTATAGAAGGATTCCTCACAAAGAAAGAAAAAAATAAGAAAAAGAAAATTGGTCCAGGATTGGTCCTGTGGGAATGGAGTGGCAAAGAAAGAAAGGCACCCTCACTTAGAGACACCACTCCTCTAGCCTGGAAGTCAGGAGGGAGAGAAGTGTAGCTTCCGAAACTCATAGGAGAAAATAGCCACCCCTTGGCAGACAAAACTGGCAGGGCAGTCTCTGTAATTCCCAGCCCTAGATTCAAGCCAGGGGGGATGGGCTGGGACTGGGTTCTGGAGATCAGTGATGAGCCTGGGGAGAGGGCTGGGGCCCACTGCACAGAGGCAGCCTCAGAGGACTGGAGAGTGGTGTGAGCTGTGGCTAGGAGTGTGTGCAGAAAAGAACAGACTGGGATCCTCACAGAACAACATCACTGCTGTGCATATGTGAGGGAGGGGTGTAATACAGCTGTACCATAGCTGCTATCCCTGCTTGGCCCAATTGTTGGTATATACCCATGAGAAGAGAGGTGGGGTTTGGTTGCAGTCATCACATCCCTGCTTCATATCTCCAGGGCAGAAGCGGGGCTAAAACTTGAGGACATATCCAGGGACCCTACAATTTCACAGGCAGGACTAAGATTTATTTACAACCTCAGGCAGATGGGGCAGATTTGCTCCACTAATGCCTTTGTGGACCAGTGTCTCTGAGTCAAACAAGTAGCAAGCAGAGTTCTGGCACACAAAGTGGGAGGGTAAGGTCCAGCATTTGTAACAGGCCAGCATACCTTACCATATGCAGAAGCAGGCCTGGGGTCTGCACTGACCTTGTGGCACACCACAAATTCAGATGCATGACTGCATGCTCACTACAGCAGGTCCTAGTGCCGGACATTGGTGGATCTGCACTGATGGCTTGATGGGCGCAGAACCTATGGATCACAAGAGCAAGTGGCTGACATTCCCATGGCTAAGGTAGGGACAAGAGAAGTATCAACAAATAGAGCTTTGTAAGCTCACATAACAAGTGACAGACAACACCACAGAGGGCACTGCCTGGTGGACATCTCCCATAAAGGTATACTCAACAGTTCTTCCCAGCTGAAGTGCTCCATCCCAGCCTACCACACATTGCAACTCAGAAACATATCTGAAAGCCTCTATTTCGATAGCAGGGGAGCAGACCTGTCCCTTGTCAGGGCTGTGACAACCACAGAACATAAAAGGAGGTCCAGCTCAACAACAACAATCAGGGCAGGCTATGAGTACCACAACACCAACCATTTCCCCAATCAAAGGGATAACAGCCAACTCATATGGAAGAAAGACATGATAACCATCCATACTAAGAACCCTCATGAAAAGATTAGACATTCACAATCTACATAGGAAGACTCCCACTTTAAATACCAAAAATTTTATATAGACCTTCAAGACCACAGTAAATAATTGATACTCCTAAATCCATAGAGCCAGAGAAATGTATGTTAAATGAAGAGGCAGAGGAACCACTCCCAATTAAAAAAACAACAGAAGTCCCCTAAAAGAGTGAACAATGAGATATACCCTAAAAACCTACTAGATCATGACTTCAAAAAGAGGATGATAAAAACACTGAAGGAAATAAGAGAGCCTCAACAGAGACAGAGAATAACATAAAGAGGAGCCAATTAAAAAGCAGAAAACTCAATAGCAGAGATTAAAGCAAAGCTAAAGGCACTCAAAGCAGGCAAGATAATGCAGAGAAATGAATAAGAGATTTAGAAAACAGGAAAGCAGAAGTCAACCAATTAAAACAGCAGGCAATAAAGCAAGTAAAAAACAATTAAAGCAATATAAGGGCTCTATGGGATAATATAAAGTGTGCCAGTCTTACTTAATAGGGGTCTGAAGGAGAAGAAATAGAAAGAGAGGTCGGAAAGGTATTTGAAGAAATCATGACGGAAAATTTCCCAAACCTAAAGAAGGAAACAGATATCCAAGAACAGGAAGCACAGAGGGTCCCAAACAAGAAGAACTCAAAATAGACCTATACCAAGACATATATAATTAAGATGACCAAAGTTAAAAATAAAGAAATGACTCTAAAGGCAGCAAGAGAAGAACAGAGTTAGTTACAAAGCAACCCATATAAGACTTTCAGCTGATTTCTTTATACATACACTGCTGGCCATATGGGAGTGGCAAGATATATTCAAAGTTCTGAATGAGAAAAAGTTGCAACCTAGGATACTCTATCCAGCAAGACTTTCCTTTAGAATAGAAGGAGGGATAAAGAATTTCACAGACAAGCAAAAATTAAAAGAGTTTATCAAAATTAAAACTATCCTAAAAGAAATATCGAAAGGTGTACTCTAAATAGAAAAGAAACAGGAAACTATAGAAATGAGAAAATCAAAAGTTGGAAAATCTACATTGAATTGCAAAAGAATAAACATGAAGATGTAAAAAAATAAATGAATAAAAATAAGGAATATAAAAATCATAAAAGGTGGGAGAGAGGAGCAAGAAAATATAGATTTTTTTCTCCTTCTATTGCCTTCATTCTTTATAGGATGTGTTTGAGCCTACATGACTACCAGCCTAAAGTAAACAGATATACTAATGGGTTAAAATACTTAAAACACAGGATAATCACAAATCAAAAGTGTATAAGAGTCACAAAAAACAAAAGGAAACCAAGCCAAAGAAAATTATCTAACCACAAAAAGAAAAACAAAAAGGAAAAGAAAGAAACAAAGAAGAAATACCAAATCAATTGGGAAACAAAGTTCAAAATGGCAATAAATACATATCTATCTATAACTACTGTAAATGTCAGTGGAAAAATACTCCAATCAAAAGACATAGAGTGGCAGATTGGATAATAAAACAAAAGCCTACAATATGTTGTCTACAAGAGAGCCACTTTAGGGTGGAGGACATACATAGATTGAAAGTGAGAGGGTGGAAAAAATATTTCATGCAAATAGAAATAAGAAAATGGGAGTAGCAATCCTCATATCAAACAAAATAGACTTTAAACACAATCCATAAAGAAAGGTAAAGATAGACACTATATAATGATCAAAGGAGAAATATAAGATGAACATACTATACTCTTTAACATATATACAGCCAATATAGGAGCACTTAAATATAGAAAACAAATACTAACAGATGAAAAGGAGAAGTTGATGGGAACAAAATAAAAATAGGAGAGTTTCACACACCACTAATATCATTGGCAGGTCTTCCAGACAGAAAATCAATAAAGCAATGGAGATACTAAATGATAAAATAGAACAGTTGGACTTGGTTGATATTTTAAGAACATTACAATCTAAAAAACCTAAATATATATTCTTTTCAAGTGCTTATGAAACATTCTCTGGGATAGACCACATACTCAGGCACAAGAAAAGCCTCAATAAATTCAAGAGGATAGAAATTATTTCAAGCATATTTTTGACCACAGTGGCATGAAACTGGAAATCAACTACAGAATAACAAATGAGAAAAAACCAACTGCACAGAGACTAAACAACACACTACTAAAATACAAATAGTTCAACGATGAAATGAATTAAAAAATACTTTGAGACAAATGACAATGAAAACACAATCACATAAAATCTATGGTATACAGCAAAAGAAATCCTGAGGTGGAAGTTCATGGCAATACAGGTCTTCTTCAAAAAACAACAGTCTCAAATAAGCAACCTAACCTACCACGTAAAAGATTAGGAAAAGAAGAACAAAATCTAAAGTCAGCAGAAGGAAAGAAATAATAAAAATCAGGTAGAAAATATATAAAATGGAAAATAGAAAAATTCAATCAAACCAAGCACAGGGTTTTTGAAAGACTAAACAAAATTGAGAAAACTCTTTCCAGGTTCACCAAGAAGAAAAGAGAGAGGATATGAATAAACAAAATAAGAAATGAAAATGGAGAAATTACAGCCAACACCACATAAATACCAAAAAAAAAAAGAATACTATGAACAACAATATGGCAATAATTTGCACAAACTAGAAGAAATGGACAAGTTCCTAGAAACATACAGTCCTCTAAACTGAATCAAAAAGAAATAGATTATTTTAATAGACTAATAACTAGAAGTGAAATGGAATTAGCAATAAAAAAAAAAAAACTCCCTGCACACAAAAGTCCAAGATAAGATGGATTCATTGGGGAATTCTATCAGACATACAAAGAAGAGCTCATACCAATCTTTGTCAAAATTTTCCAAAACACTGAAGACTAGGAAATACTCCCAAAGTCATTCTATAAAGGCAACATTACCGTGATAACAAAGTCAGAAAAAGACACTATAAAAAAGGAAAGTTATAGGCCAATACCATTGATTAACATACATATAAAAATTTTCAATAAAATATTTGCCAACAGAATGCAACATCACATAAAAAATTATACACCACGATCAAGTTGGGTTGATCCTAGGGACATAAGAATGGCTCAATATATGCATATCAATCAATGTGATATACCACATCAATAAGAGAAAGGCCAAAATCTCATGATCACCTAAATAAAAGCAGAAAAAGCATTTGATAAAATTCAACACCTACTTATGGTAAAAAGTCTAATGAAAGTGAGAATACAGGAAACACATCTCAACCTAATAAAAGCTATTTATGATAAACCTACAGCCAGCATAGTACCAGTGAAAATTTGAAATGCTTCCTGCTAAAACCAGAAAGAAGGAAAGGATGCTCACTCTCACTATTTCAATTAATATAGTATTGGAAGTCCTAGCTATAGCAATTAGACAAGAAAAAGAAATAAAGGGGATCCAATTTGGAAGAGGAGAGGAAAAATTGTCACTATATGTGGATTATATGATATTATATATAGAAAACTCTAAATTCCACACAAAAACTACCAGAGCTGATAAAATAATTCAACAAGGTATTGGGATACAATATTAAACATACAAAAATCAAAGGTATTTCTTTTTTTGAACAATGAATTGATAGAAAAGGAACATAAAGAAGCAATGTCTTTTAAAATCCCATCCAAAGGAATAAAATACATAGGAATAAATCTGACTAAGGAAGTGGAAAACTTATATGTGGAGAACTGTAAAACATTAACTAAGGAAATTAAAGTTGACTTAGAGAAATGGAATGATATCCCATGTTCTTGGATTGGAAGAATTGATGTTGTTAAAATGACCATACTACCCAAAGTTATCTACAGATTTAATGTGATTTCTATCAAATTATCAAGGATATTTTTCACAAAACTAGAACAAGAAATCCTAAAATTTATATGGAATCACAAAAGACCCAGAATTGCCAAAGCAATGCCAAGAAAAAGAAAAAGAATGAAGCTGGAGGAATAACTCTTCCAAACTTCATACAATACTACAGATCTACAGTAATAAAAACAGCATGGTGTTGGTACAAAAACAGACATATGGATCAATGGAACAGAAGAGAGGGCCTAAAACTAAACCCACAAACGTTTCATCAATTAATATTTGACAAAGGAGGCAAGAACATACAATGGAGTGAAGACATTCTCTTCAACAATTGGTGTTGGGAAAACTGGACAGCTGCATGTAAATCAATGAAGTTAGAATACTCCCTCACTCCATACACAAAAAGAAACTCAAAATGGATCAAAGACTTAAACATAAGACAAGACACTATAAACCTCCTAGAAGAAAATATAGGCAAAACATTATATGGCATACATCTCAGAAATGTTCCCTAGGGCATTCTACCCAAGCAATAGAAATAAAAGCAGGATAAACAAATGGGACCTAATGAAACTTACAAGCTTCTGAACAGCAAAGGAAACCATAAGTAAAACAAAACGACAACCAATGGAATGGGAGAAAATTTTTGCAAATGATGAAACTGACAAAGGCTTGATCTCCAGAATATATAAGCAGCTCATATGACTTAATAAGAAAAAAAAAACAAACAACCTAATCCAAAAATGGGCAGAAGACCTAAACAAGCAATTCTCCAAGGAAGAAATACAAATGATCAGTAGGCACATGAAAAAATGCTCAGTATCACTAATTATCAAAGAAACGCAAATCAAAACTACAATGAGGTATCATCTCACATCAGCCAGAATGGCCATCATTCAAAAGTCTACAAATGACAAATGCTGGAGAGGCTGTGGAGAAAAGGGAACCTTCCTACACTGCTGGTGGGAATGCAGTTTGGTGCAGCCACTGTGGAAAATTGTATGGAGATTCCTCAAAAGACTAGGAATAGACTTATCATATGACCCAGTAATCCTGCTCCTGGGCATATATTCAGAAGGAACCCTACCTCAAAAGGACACCTGCACCCCAAGGTTCATAGCAGCACTATTTACAAAAGCGAAGACATGGAAACAGCCTAAATGTCCATCAACAGATGACTGGATGAAGAAGTGGTGGTATATTTATGCAATGAAAAGCTATTCAGCCATAAAAACTGACAACATAATGCCATTTGCAGCAACATGGATGTCCCTGGAGAATGTCATTCTAAGTGAAGTAAGCCAGAAAGAGAAAGAAAAGTACCATATGAGATTAGTCATATTTGGAATCTAAAAAAATAAAAGAACATAAATACAAAAAAGAAACAGACTCATAGAATACAAACTTGTGGTTGCTAAGGGGGTGGGGGATTGGAAGGGATAGACTGGGAGTTCAACATTTGTAGATACTGACAGGCATATGCAGAATACATAAACAAAATTACACTTTATAGCACAGGGAAATATATACAAGATCCTGTGCTAGCTCACAGTGAAAAACATGTGACAATGAATATATGTATGTTCATGTGTAACTGAAAAATTGTGCTGTAAACTGGAATTTGACACAACATTGTAAAATGACTATAACTCAGTTTTAAAAAATGGTTTAAAAAAAAGAAAGTATATATGAACTCTAATATTCAAGCAGCACTATTTACAATAGCCAAGACATGGAATCAACCTGAATATCCATTAACAGATGACTGATAAAGAAGTTGTGGCATATTTATACGGTGGAATACTGTTCAATGATAAAGAAAATAATAAAATAATGTTATTTTCAGCAACATAGATTTACCTGGAGATTGTCATTCTAAGTGAAATAAGTGTCATAAAGAAATAAAAATACCATGTGATATTACTTATAAGTGGAATCTGAAAAACAAAAAGACAAATGAACTTATGTACAAAACAGAAACAGAGTGACAGACATAGAAAACAAACTTATGGTTACCAGGGAGAAGAGGGTGGGAAGGGATAAATTGGGATTTTGAGATTTGAAGATACTAACTACTATATGTAAAATAGATAAATAACAAATTTATACTGTATAGCACAGGGAACTATATTCAATATCTTGTAGTAATCTATATTGTAAAAGAATATGAATACAAATATACATATGTACATGTATAACTGAACTATTATATTGTACACCAAAAATTTACACAACATTGTAAGCTGACTCTACATCATTTTTAAAAGGTGGCAATTTTGTAGACAAATGGGAATCCTTGTATACCGTTATTGGGAATACAAATTGATGGAAACATTCTCAAAAATAGTATGGAGGTCTCTCAATAAACTAAACATAAAATTACTATATGACCCAGCAATTCCACTCATGGGTATATATCTGAAAAAACAAAAACTCTAATTCAAAAACACACATGTATCCCAATGGTCATAGCAGCATTATTTACAATTGCCAAGATATAGAAGCAACCTAAATGCCCATGACAGATGAATGGGTTAAATATGATGGACACTCACACAAACACACACAAACACACACACACACACACACAATGGAATACTACTAAGCCTATAAACAAATGACATTTTGCCTTTGCAGCAAGATGGATGGACTTGGAGGGCATATTGTTAAGTGAAATAAGTCAGACAGAGAAAGACAAATACTGCATGATATTACTTATATGTGGAGTCCATAAAATACAACTAACTAGTGAATATAACAAAAAAGAAGTAGACACACAGATATAGAGAATGAACTAGTGGTACCAGTAGAGAGAGAGTAGTGGGAGAGGGGAAATATAGAAGTAGGAGATTAAAGGGTACAAACTATTAGGTATAAAATAAGCTATAAGGATATATTGTACAGCATGAGGGATATAGAAAATATTTTATGATAACTATAAATGGAATATTATCTTTAAAATTCTGAATCACTATATTTTACACCTGTAACATGTAATATTGTATGTCTACTATATTTCAATTATATGTATATATGTATATATATATACACATATACGTATAAATATATATCAACAAATTGTCACCTAGCCTAACAAGAAAAAATAGAAATATCACATATAAATAAAATAAGAAATGAAAGGAGAAAATTACAAAGGATGCCTCAAAAATGAAAAAGATCATAAAGTACTATTACGAACAGTTAAGGTAAACAAATAGGATAACTTTGGAGAAATAAATTCCTGTAAGTATACAACCTACCAATATTGAATCAAGATGTAACAGAAAGCCTCAACAGACCAAAAACAAATGAGGAGATTGAAGCAGTAATCAAAAACATCTAAAAAAATGTCCAGGGCCAGATGTCTTCATGGTTGATATTTAACAAATAGTGGAAGAATAAACACCAGTCCTTCTTAAATCCTTCACAAATATTGAAGTATAGAGAATACTTCCAAAATATTTTATGAGGCCAGCAGCACCCTGATACCAAAGCTAGACACAGACACCACAAGAAAACTAAAGAATAGTATCTTTGATAAACCTAGATGCAAAAATCTTCTATGAATTCAAGAAACTTATCTTAACAGCATCTTAAAAATTTATACAGCATTACCAAATGGAATTTTTTCCTGGGATGTAAGATAATTCAACATATACAAATCAATGTGATACTCCACATTAACAAAATAAAAGTGAAAAATTACATAATCATCTTAATAGATGTAGACAAACAATTTGACAAAGTTCAACATCCATTTTTGAAAAATATTATCAGCAAATTATTTAGAGAAAGGAAATTTCCTCAACCCAGTAAAGCCATTTATGAAGAGCCCACAGCTAACATCATAACCAATAGGAGAAAACTGAAATATTTTCCTCTAAGATCTAGTGCAAGGTAAGAATTCTACTCTTACCACTCTATTCGACATAGTAATGGAAGTGCTATTAACAGCAGTCAGACAAGAAAAATAAATAAAATTCATCCAATTCAGAAAGAAAGGAGTAAAATGATCTCTGTTTGTAGATAACATATAGGAAACCATAAAGACTCCACCAAAAACCTGTGAGAATAAGTGAATTGAGTAAAGTTCAAGAATATAAAATTTACATACAAATATCAGTTATATTCCTTTACACCAACAGTGATCTCTCTGAAAAGAAAATCAAGAAAAAAAAATCATAAGTAAAGAATAATATATTTAGGAATAAATTTAACCAAGGATATGGAATATCTGTATACTCAAAACTATAAAACATTAATGAAAGATATTGAAGACAGATAAATGAAAAAATACCTCATGATCATGGATTCGAGGAATGAATATTGTTAAAATATCTATATTCCCCAAAGGAATCAACAACTTCAACACTATTTCAAAATTCAAGACATTTTTTGCAGAAATTTAAAAAAAAATTCAAAATGTGTATGGAACCCCAAATAAAAGCAAAAGACCAAATAATTTTGAAAACGAAGAATAGAGTTGGAGGCATCACACTTCCTGATTTTGAATCATGTTCCAAAGCTATAGTAACCAAAAATGTATTGAACTAGTATAAAAACAGACACATGAATCAATGGAACAGAATAGAGAGCCTAGAAATAAACTAAAGCATAAATAGTTACTAATTTTTTTACAAGGATGCCAAGGATACACAATGGAGAGAGAATATAGTCTCTTCAACAAATGGTATTGGAATGCAAAATAAATAAATTGAACCTTTATCTTACACCATACACAAAAATCAACCTAAATATATTAAATACTTAAACATAAGAACTTAAACAGTAAAACAGTTTGAATTCTTGCTGTTGATTTATGTAACTCTTTTAAAAATGGGTAAAGGATCTGAGTATTTACGTTTCCAAAAAAAGGATATAAATAGCCAATAGGTGTATTAAAAGTGCTCAACATCACTTATCATCAAGGATATGCAAATAAAAGCAATGAGATATCATTTTACAGCTGTTAAGATGCTATTATCAAAAAAATTAAAGATATCAACTGTTAACAAGGATGTGAGAAAAGAGGAACCCTTGCACACTGTTGGTGTGAAAGTAAATTTGTACAACTATGATGGAAAACAGTATTCAGATTTTGAAAAACAAACAAGCAAAATCCTAAAGATAGAACTATCATATGATCCAGCATTCACTATTCTGGATATATAGCCAAAGGAATGGAAATTAGTACCTTGAAAAAAAATATGAACTCCCATATATATTACAACATTATTTACAATAGCCGAGGCATGGAAACAGATGAAGTATTTGAGAACAGATAGAAGGATAAGGAAACTAGTGTATATACATTAAAAAGGAATATTATTTAAGTATTAAAAATATTTCCTCCATTTGGAAAAACATGAATGAACCTGTAAGTTATCATGCGAAGTGAAATACGTTTCTTGCCAAAAGAAAAAATAATACTGCTATCATTTATATGTGCAATCTAAAAGTCAAATACATAGAGACAAAGTAGAACAGTAGTTACCAGGGTCATGTGGTGAGGGAAATGAGGAGTTGTTCATCAAAGGCTACAAAATTATGGTTACATAGGATGAAAAATCTAGAGATGTCATGTACAGCATGATGACTGTGGCTAATAATACTGTATTGAATACTGGAAATTTGCTGTGTGTGGATTTCAGGAGGTCTCATTGCACATACAAAAAAGGTAACTGTGAAGACAAGATATGTTAATACTCCTAATGGTAGTATAATTATTTATATGTAAAATATATACTATAAATATATAAAGTCATAATGCTGTGACATTATATATTATATATAACATATAAATTATATATATATATATATATATATAGTCATAATGTTGTGAACTTTAAATATATAGATTTTATTTATACAATTAAACTCCTTAATCTACACTGAAAGAGAAAAGAAAATTTGGCTTCTGCATTGTGACGAGCTTTTAGTTTGCACACCAGATTTCAAAAACAGTATGAAAAACAAAATTGTAAAATATTTCATTTATAATTTCTTAACGTTGATTACATGTTGAAATAATAATATTTTAAATATATTGAGTAAAAGAAATTGTTAAAACTTTTAGGTAATTATTGATAGGTAAGTATGTACTATTGTCATTTTGTTCAATTTTTGGTATGTTCTATGGTTCTTTTGTCCCTTTTTTTGCTCTTATTGTCTTTTGTAATTTATTGATTATTTTGTAGGGATATGGCTTTATCTTTTTCCCTTTATATCTGTATATCAACTACAAGGACTTTTCCCTTTGTAATTATTATAGGGATCACAAAAATATAATAGTCTATTTTAAGGTATCAAATTAATTCCTCTCTCACACAGAAACTCTACACTTTGAGTCCCCTACTCACACTTGATGTTATGTCACAACTCATGTATTTTATATTGTGTATCCATTATCTAATTATTGTAGTTATAACTATAATTAATAATTTTGTCTTTGAATTTGTATATTAGAGTTAAAAATGATGTATGCATAACTATTAAAATATTGGGGTATTCTGTCTATATATTTACCTTAACCAGTGAGTTTTATATTTTCACATAACTTCACATTATTAGTAAATGTTCTTTCATTTCAACTTGGAGAACTCCCTGTATACAGCATATAGTTGTATTATGTTTTTTCATCCATCCTGCCAATCTATCCCTTTTAATTGAAAGTTTAACCCATTTAGATTTAAAGTAATTTCTGATATGGTAGGATTTATACTGCCATTTTGCAATTTGTTTCTCTATGTCTTATAGATGTTTTTGGTCATTTATTTCCTCCATTACTGTATAATTTTGTACTTTGATCATTCTATAGTGATATATTTGCTTCTCTTTTCATTCATTTGTGTATATTCTATAGATATTTTCTGGTTCCAAGTGAGATTATATATAACATGCTAGAGTTATAAAAATTTAATTTAAATTGATACCAATTTAATTTCATTTGTTTAAAAAGCTATACACCTATACATTTCTGTCCTTCTTTTAGGTTATTGATGTTACCAATTACATCTTTATATGTTGTATAAATAATAACGTATATTTTAATTATTTTCATGCACTTATCTTTTAAACCCTGTAGAAAATACGTGGAGTTACAAACCAAAATTACCTTAATATTGCCATTTATATTTGCCCATATATTTAACTTTACTGGAGATGTTTTTGTCTCCCTATATCTTTGAGTTTTTTTTTTTTTTTATTTCAACCTGAAGGACCCCTCTTTAGTATTTCATATAGAGTAGATCTAATTGTATTGAATTTCATCAGCTCTTGCTACTTTTAAAAGTCATAATTTCTCCATCATTTTGAAGGACAAGTTATTTTTGGACATAGAATTATTAGTTGATACCTTTTGTTCTTTTAGCATTTTATCTTTTAAAAAAATAGACTGTATTTTTATAACAGTTTCAGGTTTACAGCAGAACTGAGCAGAAAATAGAGTTGCCACATAGCCCTCCCCACCCACACATATATAGTCCCCTACCCTCAATATCCCTTATCAGTGTGGCATATTTGGTACAATCAATGAACCAACATGGGCACACTATTATCAACCAAGAGTACAGTTTACATTAGGGTTCACGCTTGATGTTGTAAGTTCTATGGGTTTTGACAAATGCATAATGACATATAGCCACCACTATAGTATCATGCAGAATAATTTTATTGCCCTAAAAATCCCTTGTGCTTCATTTATTCATTCCTCTATCCCTCCCTCTCACCAAACCCCTGGAAACCATGATCTTTTTATTGTTTCTGCAGCTTTGCCTTTTCCAGAATGTCATTTGGTTGGAATCGTACAGTTTGTAGCCTTTTCAGACTGACTTCCTTCATTTAGTAATCTGTCTTTTAAGTTTCCTCTATTTCTTCCCTGGCTTGGTATATCATTTTCTTAATGCATATATATTTTTAAATTTATGTATATGAATTCATTGTCTCTAAGAACATTTAGAGCTTTAGGTTTTTAAACTTCCATAGTTACCAAAGGAATAAAGCCAACCATAAAATAAGAATTAACTCAAAAATACATACACCCTGCTATTAACAGCAACATTATTTATAATTGCCAAGATATGGAAGCATCCTAAGTGCACATCAATAGTTGAATAGATAATGGAGATGCAATATATATATATGGAATGGAATACAACTCACCCATAAAAAAGAGGGATATTTTGCCATTTGCGGCCCTTCATTCACTTTTTTTTCACTTCAGAAGCCAGAATTCTATAACTGGCAGAGACATTTCCATTATATCAAAAACAACAAAATACCTAGAAATAAACTTAACCAGGGAGGATACCTACACTCTGAAAACCAAAGTGACACAAAGAAATTGAAAGATTTCTTGTGCTCTTGGAGTGGAAGAATCAACACTATCAAAGTGACCACACTACCCAAAGCAATCCACAGATCCAGTGCAACTCCCATCAAAATTTTCACAAAATTCCTCACAGAACTAGAACAAACAATTCCAAAATTTATAAGGAACCACAAAAGACCCCAAACAGCCAAAGCAATCTTTTGTAGGTCTCTTTTGTTTCCTCTTCCTTCTTTTTGTTCTCTTTTCTTATGTTTTGATGACTAGAGAAGGCCCTTTAACATTTGTTGTAAAGCTGGTTTGGTGGTGCTGAAATATTTAGTTTTTGTTTATCTGTGAAGCTTTTGATTTCTCCAGGTCTGAACAAGAGCCTTGCTGGATAGAGTATTCTTGGTTGTAAGCTTCCCCTTTGCATCACTTTAAATATATTGTGCCACTCCCTTCTGGCCTGTAGTTTCTGCTGAAGAATCAGCTGATAATCTTATGGGAGTTCCCTTGTATGTTATTTGTTGCTTTTCTCTTGCTAATTGTAATATTTTCTCCTTATCCTTAATTGTTGTCAATTTGATGACTATGTGCCTTGATGTGTTCCTTTTTGGGTTGATTCTGTGTGGTACTCTTTGCACTTCCAGGACATGGGTGACTGTTTCCTTTTTCAAGTTGGGGAATTTTTCAGTGATTATCTCTCCAAAATTTTGCTCAGGTCCTTTCTCTCTCTCCTCATTCTGGGACCTCTATAATGCGAATATTAGTGTGCTTCACGTTGTCCCAGAGTTCTCTTAAACTATCTTTATTCCTTTTTTTTCTTTTTTCTCTTCTGAAGTAGTGATATCCACTAATCTATTTTCTAGCTCACTGATCTGTTCTTCTGCCTCATTTAGGCTATTCTTGGTTCCTTCTAGTGTATTGTTCATTTCAGTGATTTTATTCTTCAACTCTGTTTGGGTATTCTTTATGTTTTCCAATTCTTTGCTAAAAACTTCACTCTGTGCATCTATACTCCTCTTGAGTTCACTGAACATCTTCACCATCATTACTTTAAACTCTCTCTCAGATAAATTGCCTATCTTCTCATCACTTATTACTTCTTCTGGGATTTTACCTTGTGCCTTGGCCTGGGAGATATTCTTTTGCTTCCTCATATCATCTATTTTTCTATGTGTTTGTGGATTCCTTCCACAGGCTTTGGGATTATTCTTTTCTTATTTCTAGTATCTTCCTCTGTTGGATGAGGCTGGACTAGAGGCTTATGCAGGTTTTCTGGCAGGAAGAGCCAATGCCTGCCCACTGCTAAGTGAAGTTTGGTCCTGGAACCCTGGTGGGTAGGGCTGTGTCTAGAGGCAGTTGTAGCTTATGAAGTCGGATGATGGGTGTGTCTGTGTTCCCACCCTATATGTTCTTTGGCCTGAGGCTTCCCTACAGGATGTTGGGTGGGGCTAGGTCTTGGTGCTAATGATCCAATCAAGATGTCAGCCTCCAGGAAAGCTCATGTAGATTAATACTCCTGGAATGTCCACCACCAGGTTTTTTGTCCCTGGTTGAGCCACAGCCGTCCCCCATGTCCCCAGGAGACCCTCCAAATCCAGCAGGCAGATCTGTCACAGGATCCTATGAAGTAATTGCCTCTGCCCTTGGACCTGGTGCATATGAGTTTCCGAGTATGCTTCTCAAGTGAATGGAGTCTCTGTTTCTCTCAGTCCTGTGAGGCTTCAAGAGCCAAGCCCCTTGGCCTTCAAAACAGATGTCCTGGGGTATCTTTCTCTTCCTGATGCCAGCACCCGAGCTGGAGAGCCTGACGTGGGGCTTAGAGTTCTCTCTCCTGTGGGAGGGCCTCTGCAATTTAACGAATCTTTAGCTTGTGGGTTGCCCAACTAGGGGGTATGGGGCCCAAATATATCACAAGCATGCCCCTCCTACCATCCTGATGTGGTTCCCTCTTTATGTTTCCAGTTGCAGAAGAAGATCTTTTTTTTGCTAGTTTCCTGTCTTTTTTTGATGGTTGTTTAGTATTCAGTTTTGGTTTCATTGTAGTCATGAGGAGAGGCGAGCTCGTAGTCCTACCACTCCACCATCTTGACTGAAACTCCTCTTTTAGCATTTCAAATTTGTCATTCTACTTCCTTCTGATCTCCTAGGTTTCTGATAAGAAAATTGATAATAAGCCTATTGAGGATCCCTTATACAGGATTATTCACTTCTCTCCTGCTACTTTCAATATTCTTTCTTTCGCTTTGGCTTTGGCTTTTGACAGTTTGATTATAATGTGTTTCTGTATGGCTCTTTTTTGGAATTATGCTACACAGATTTTGATGAATTTCTTGGATTTGTAGTTTCATGTGTTTCAACGAATTTGTATAGTTTTTAGCCACTAACTCTTCAGATATTACTTTTGCCCATTTCTCTTTTTCCTTCCCTTCTGGGACTCCCATAATGGTTTTCCCTTAATGATTTTCCCCAAATCCCTTAGGCTCTGTTCACGTTCTTCATTCTATTTTTCTTTCTTCTTCTCAGACTCAATAATTTCAATCATCCTATAAATAAGTTTACTGTTTCTTTCTTTTGTTTGTTTATATCTTCTGTTGACCTTCTATACTAAATATTTTTATTTCAGTTATTAAATTTTTCAGCTCCAGTATTTTTGCTTGCTTTTTAAAAAGATTTCTAAATCATTCCTGATATTCTAATTTTGTTCCTATATCATCTTCCAGGTTTGTTTTATTTCTCTGTCCATGTTGTCCGTTAGCAATTTAAGCATATTTAAGACAATTTTTTAAAAGTCTTTGACTAGAAACTCTACTGTCTGGGCTTTTTCAAGGATATTTTTATCAATGTATTTGTACCTCTGGATGAGCATTTTTTGTTTGTTTGGTTTTTTTTTGTTTGTATGCCTTGTAATTTTTTCTTGTTTTTCAAATTAGACATTTGACCATTATAATGTGGCAACAATTGAAACCAATTTCCCATGACTCCCCATTGTTTTCTATTTTTATTGTTTAAAACTGTAGTAGCTTTCTTGTTTTGATATTTTTTCCAACTTGTTTTCAAAGATTATCCCTTGCCATATGTAACAACTGAAATGTCTGTTCCTTTAGCTTATTTCAGGTCCTGTTTTGACAGAGATTTCCTTGAAATCTAAGGAAATAAAACAAGCAAGGAAACAACAAAATGGAGAAAACAACTTTCCTAGTCTACAGACTCCAATGGCATTCCTTTACTACTTAGTTAGGCTTTCTATGAGCCTGAGAATCAGCCTGAGGTGAAAGTTTAAGATCTTCTAAGGACTTTTCTGTGAACACATCTCTTTGTGATATGTTCCTGGTTTTCTAAATTCCCCCATATATATGGCTGTTGTTGAATGTCCTAATTACCCAAAGGATTTCATCTTGGCTTCTTCTACAGGTATTAGATGGTCCATTGTTTGTTTGTCCCTAACTACAATCTCTTGCTCCAAGTGTCTATGGCTTTTCAGTATGACTTGTATCTTTCATGAACAGTACCTAAAGCTTTTCATACTGATTTTCTGAATAAGCAAAACAGAGACAAGTACCTTTAATTATTATTTGTATATTCTCCAGAATTGTTAAAACAGATGAAATGCCACTCTGTACCCTCTGGCTCCAGGGAGGGAACTGGAAACCTAGATGCCACCTGCTCAAGACTAAGATTTCTGAATTGGGGACAGGGTTAAGCAAGGACAAATAACTAAATAATAAGGCATTCCTACCATTTCAAAGATGGCTTTTTCTTGACTGAGGGTTTGCTTGGTTAGTGTAAACATTTTAGCATTTTTCAGATCGCCCATAAAGTTGATTCAGACAGTTCTGGTTATTCACTTTTTCTGTGGAGGTACAAGAAATTGGAGCTTTACAGTACACCATTTTGCTGACATCATTCTCTTTCTTAATACTTTTCAAATATTAAGTCATTTACGTCTGACAATAACTCTGAAGTAGACATTATTATCCTACTTAAAAGTGATAGGTTGTGGCAATGGCAAGAGATCATATATGTAATGTTGTAAGCATGTATGAAGTGAGTATGTTTTGCTTCTCTCTTGCCTACCAACCTACTCCACTTAGATACATCAAGAATGAAACTATGGTATAATATAAAAAACACTGGACTAATATTCAGGACTTTTCAATTATACTCTTAACTCTGAGACGAGCTCATTCTGTGATGTTAGACAAGTGACTTTCTAGTCTTTTCTTCAGTCTCCCCATATGTAACATGAAGGGTAAAAACTGGATGGCTTCAGAGAGTTCTGTAAACACTGATGTTTTGGGATTCCCAGTAGGAAGACTGCAGAATTTATTCCTTTCCTACCCCCTGCTGAGAACACATTTGTATTGGCTGAGTAAAGAACAAGTAGTTGTTTGCAAGACTGTATATATTTGCTCAAAACAAAGCAGAAGTTTCAGACCCAAGATTTTTTCTCTGCCTAATTCGCATTGTCCCAGGAGCAGAGAGGAGTGGCTTGGCCTAGCCCAACAAGAGCAAGTGCTCTTTGAACAAAATCCTCACACCTTCTATTATTATAATTTATTTATTGTTTTTATTGAAGTATGGTTGACTTACAATATCATATCAGTTTCAGGAGTACAAGAAAGTGATTTGATATTTTTATATATTATACTCCATATAAAGTTATTATAAAATGTTGATTATATTCATTGTGCTGTAATTATATCCTTGTATCTTATTTATTTTATACCTAGTAGTTGTACCTCTTAATCCCCTTCTTCTATCATGCCCTTGCCTGCAACACTGTCCCAGTGTTTGTGCTCTGTACCTATGAGTCTATTATGTTATATATATTTATGTGTTTTTTTTTTTTAGATTCCACATATAAGTTAAAACATACAGTATTTTTCTTTCTTCGTTTGACTTATTTCACTAAGTATAATACCCTCCAGGTTCATCTATGTTGTTGCAAATGTGAAATGTCATCAATTTTTAATGGCTGAGTAATATATATATATATATATATTTATACACATACACCCCCACACATATAACGGGGAATAGACAGTCTCTTCAATAAGTGGTGTTGGAAAACTGTTCAGCTACATGTAAAAGATGAAATTAGAATATTTTCTCACACTATATACAAAAATAAACTCAAAATGGATTAAATACATAAATGTAAGATCTGAACCCACAAAACTCCTGGAAGAAAGCTTGAGCAGTACATTCTTTGACATAAGGCTTAGCCACGTTTTGTTGTTGTTGTTGTTTTCCATCAGTTTCATCAGGTGAGGGAAACAAAAGCAAATATATATAGTTTATATATAATATTTTCTTTACCTTTTTACTTGTTGATACTTAGGTTGCTTCCATATCCTGGGTATTGTAAATAAAGCTGCTATGAACATTGGAATACATATATTTTTTCTAATTGTTTTTTTCAGACATATATCCAGGAGTCGAATTGCTAAACCATATGGTAGATCCATTTTTTAATTTTTTGAGAAAACCCTGTACTGTTTTCCATAGTGACTTACCAATTTAAATTCCTGCCAAATGTGTACTAGGATTCCCTTTACTCCACATCCTCTTCAACACTTGTAATTTCATGCATTTTTGACAATAGTCATTCTGACAGGTATGAGGCAATATCTCATTGTGTTTTTGATGTGCATTTTTCTGATTATTAGAGATGTTCAGCATATTTTCATGTGCATGAAGGACATATGTATGTCTTCTTTGGAAAACTGCCTATTGAGGTCCTCTGCTCATATTTTACTTGGGTTGTTTGGCATTTTTTTTTTTCTGATACTGAGCTTTTTGAGTTTTCAAAAAACATATTTTGGATATTAAACACTTATGAAACATATTATTTGAAAATATCTCCCCCTATACTATAGGTTGCTATTTTGTTTTGTTGATGGTTTCCTTAGCTGTGCAAAAGTTTTCAAGTTTAATTAGGTCACATTTGTTTATTTTTTTCTTTTGTTTACATTGCCTGAGGAGACTGATCCAAAAAAAAATTGGTGAGCTCTGTGTCAAAGAATGTATTGCCCATGTGTTCTTCTAGGAGTATTATGGTTTTAGAACTTACATTTACATATTTAATCCATTTTGAGTTTATTTTAGTATATGGTGTGAGAAAATATTCTAATTTTATCATTTACATGTAGCTGAACAGCTTCCCAATACCACTTATTGAAGAAACTGTCTATTCTCCATTGTATTTTCTTGTCTACGTTGTTATAGAGCAATTGACCTTATGTGAATGAGTTTATTTCTGGAATCTTTATTCTGTTCCATTGATACATGTGTATGTTTTTATGCCAGTACCCTACAGTGTTGATTATTGTAGTTTGTGGTACAGTCTGAAATCAGAAAGTGTGATACCTCCAGCTGTGTTCTTTTCTTTTTTTCTCAAGATTCATTTGGCTATTAGTGGTCTTTTGTGTTTCCATACAAATATTAGGATTATTTATTCTAGTTCTGTGAAATATGTCATGGATACTTTGGTAGGGATTCCATTAAACCTGCAGATTTTTATGGGCAGTAAGGATATTTTAACAATACTAATCCTTCCAATCCATGAACACAAGGTATTTATTTGCATCATCTATAATTTCCTTCATCAATGTATTTTATTTCAGAATATAGATTTTTCACCTCTTTAGTTGACTTTATTCCTAGGCATTTTCTTCTTTTTGATGTGATTGTAAATGGGATTGTTTTCTTGATTTGTTTTTCTGATTGTTCATTATTAGTGCATAGAAAAACAACAGATTTCTGTATGATGATATTGTACCTTGCAACTTCAGTGTGTTCATATTAGTTCTGATGGCTTTTTGGTGAAGTCTTTAGTGATTTCTATATATAGCCTTATGAAATATGAAAATTGTGTTTTACTTCCTCCTTTCAAATTTGTATAAATTGGATAAAATACATTTCTTTTTTTTATCTGATTGCTGTGTTAGGACTTCCAATAGTTTGTTAAGCGGTAATTGTGAGAGTGGGCACCTGTGTCTTGTTCCTGATCTTAGAGGAAAAGCTTTCAGTTTTTCAACATTGAGTATGATGTTAGCTGTGGGTTTCTCATAAATGGCCTTTTATTTTCCCTCTATAATGATTTTGTTGACAGCTTTAATCATGAATGGATGTTGAATTTTGTCTAATGCTTTCTTTGCATCTACTGATATGAGCATGTGATTTTTATTCTTGTTTTATTTAAAGCAGTGTATCACATTGATTGATTTGTGAATATCCAACCACACATATCACTGGAATAAATTCAACTTGATCATGGTATATGATCCTTTTGATGTGTTTTTCAATTTGGTTTTCTAACAATTTATTGAGTTGTTTATATTTTTTGCTCCTATGTTCACTAGAAATATTGGTCTGCACATATGAACCAATGGAACAGAATAGAGAGCCCAGAAATGAACCCACAAACTTTTGACCAACTAATCTTCAACAAAGGAGGCAAGAATATACAATGGAATAAAGACAGTCTCTTCAGCAAATGGTGTTGGGAAAACTAGACAGCAGCATGTAAACCAATGAAGCTAGAACCCTCCCTTACACCATACACAAAAAGAAACTAAAAATGGATCAAAGACTTAAACATAAGACAGGATACAATAAACCTCCTAGAAGAAAATATAGGCAAAACACTTCACATACATCTCAAAAATGTTCTCCTAGGGCAGTCTACACAAGCAATAGAAATAAAAGCAAGAATAAACAAATGGGACCTAATGAAACTTACAAGCTTCTGCACAGCAAAGGAAACATAAGTAAAACAAAACGACAACCAATGGAATGGGAGAAAATTTTTGCAAATGATGAGACTGACAAAGGCTTAATCTCCAGAATATATAAGCAGCTCATATGACTTAATAAGAAAAAAAAAACAAACAGCCCAATCCAAAAATGGGCAGAAGACCTAAACAAGCAATTCTCCAAGGAAGAAATACAAATGATCAGTAGGCACATGAAAAAAAAATGCTCAATATCACTAATTATCAGAGAAATGCAAATCAAAACTACAATGAGGTATCACCTCACATCAGCCAGAATGGCCATCATTCAATAGTCTACAAATGACAAATGCTGGAGAGGCTGTGGAGAAAAGCAAACCTTCCTACACTGCTGGTGGGAATGCAGTTTGGTGCAGCCACTGTGGAAAACAGTATGGAGATTCCTCAAAGGACTAGGAATAGACTTACCATATGACCCAGTAATCTTGCCCCTGGGCATGCATCCAGAAGGAACCCTACTTCAAAAAGACACCTGCACCCCAATGTTCATAGCAGCACTATTTACAATAGTCAAGACATGGAAATAGCCTAAATGTCCATCAACAGATGACTGGATAAAGAAGATAGGGTATATTTATACAATGGAATACTATTCAGTCATAAAACCAACAACATAACACCATTTGCAGCAACATGGATGTCCCTGGAGAATGTCATTCTAAATGAAGTAAGCCAGAAAGAGAAAGAAAAATACCATATGAGATCACTCATATGTGGAATCTAAAAATAAAATGAACAGAAATACAAAACAGAAATAGACTCATAGACATAGAATACAAACTTGTGGTTGTCAAGGGGGCAGGGTGTGGGAAGGGACAGACTGGGATTTCAAAATTTGTAGATACTGACAGGCATATGCAGAATAGATAAACAAGATTATACTGTATAGCACAGGGAAATATATACAAGATCTTGTGGTAGCTCACAGTGAAAAAAATGTGACAATGAATACATGTATGTTCATGTATAACTGAAAAATTGTGCTCTACACTGGAATTTGACACAACATTGTAAACTGATTATAACTCAGTAAAAAATGTAAAAAAAAGAAATATTGATCTGTAATTTCTTCTTTTTTAGTGTCTTTTTTTTCATATCATGGTAATGATATCCTCATAGAATGAGTTTGGAAGTGTTACCTCCTCTTTAATTTTTGGAACATTTTGAGCAGGATAGGTATTCTTTAAAAAAACATAAGTATAACAATTTCAGAGATCTAGTAGAAAAATACAGCTACAAGTTAACTAGTATCCATCGTCTAGGCTAAACCCTTTAGCATAGATTATGGTTCTTAAGTTTAAATACTGGTGTTCTCCTTATGTGTAAAGATAACTGTTATCAACGATTTCTCCTGGAAATAAGATTTTAAATAGTGTTTTTTCACATATGTTAGGATAATAATTTAGACCTGTGTCCTGTATTGAACAATATATGTAAGTAGAAGAGCATTGTGTGGGGTCTATTCCTCTCCATTTGTTCTTCATAGTTAATTTGTGGAACAATTAAATGATAGAAACCTCAGTAGTGACAGGCCCCATAGAGGTGAAGTGTGTCCAACCATCCCTACAGATGCAGTTGTGAGGTTGTGGGAACCAGAGACAGCTGTCCCTTATATAGCTGTGAATCACTTGAACCTAATATTTAGATCTTAGTTAGAAGCACTTCAGATTGACACTGACCTTGGACGACCTTAGCACTCTCAATATTGTGGACGGCTGACCATGGCAGCAGGACATGCCTTTCTTTGGAAACTCCTTTACCAATAATTGCTTCAGTATGCCATCTAGAACCTTGCATGTGAAGGAACTTAGCCATCTTATGCTTGAGACATCAGATTTGGAGAGAGTGTAAATCTACTTCTGAGTTTGTTAAAGTGACTTTAGAATTTCCAGAATAGGCAATTCCTTCACAATTTTAGAGATTATAAGTGCTCCTCTGATTCTTGCAGTGGCAGAAATTAATGGAGATGTTCATGTGAGGAAGTTTATGTATCTGGAGGATAGTCTCCAAAAGGACTGCTAATTTAGGATGTATTGATAATAGAATTACATCAGGTTCTCCAGTATCAGAAGCTACTGAAAAATTGGCAGCAGCCTTACCTTGCCTTGCTCGCTGCCCTGGGAAGGAAGATGATGGGTTTGCAGTTCCCAGGGACTGCTGGACTTCTCAGTTGTGCTTCTTCAGTTACTGACATGTAGGCATATAGGCCTATCGCATTTCTGACTCCTGCTTGTCCAATTTAGGCTACTGCTGCTGCTCCTGCAACAGACCAGGCCTTGGGGATTCTGATGATTCTTTGGGATATGGGCAGATAAGCCTGTAGCATCTGTCTTTATTCTGTATAACGAGGATGTCAGCCCTGCAACTGCTGCTGATACTGGAATATGGACAAGTAAGCCTGTGACATCTGTCCCTGCTGTTCTCCCTAACCAGGCTGACCCTGTGGCTGCTGCTGATACTGGAATAGGGGCAGATAGGCCTGAAGCATCTGCCTCTGATAGTTAATCCAGCCGGGCTGCTGGCCCTGAGACTTCTACCAATACCAGAATGTGGGCAGGCAGGCATATAGGATCTGCCCCTATTGTTCTCTCTGGCCCTGCAGCAGCTGCTGATATTGGGATATGGATAGTTAGGCCTGTTGCATCTGCCCCTGATATTCTCCCCAGCCAGGCTGCCTGGCCCTGAGATGAAAGATATTGTTGAACTATCTCTTGAGACTCTAAGAACAATTGCCCAGAAGGAAAATCCTGAAGCTTGATATGGAACGGTCTTCTCATGTCTGATTGTGAATCTCTCAGATCAATAAGCATTTTGGGGGGATTCTTTGGGGTTAGAATTTTAGAAAAGTCTGTAGAAGCATCTTGAGCATTAAACTCAAAAGTTCTTCCTATTCAAGCTATTCCTACAACAATCACTGCAGGAGTTTGTGGTCAAGTTGCTGAGACAGTCTTAGATTTTCCTCACAGAAGTCAGTCAGTGCCCTAAGAAAGGCTTGTACTGGGGTGGGGTTTTATTTCTGAGTCTCCTCCCACTCTCTAGATTTTTCATTGGGATGATATAGCAAAGCCCACTGCCTTATAATTTTAATTTTCCTTTCTCATATTTTCTTATTTCTTGTCATAATCTTTACATTTTCACTTAAAGAAGATCATTTAACATTTCATGTAAGGTCAGTTAAATGGTCATGAACTCTTTTAGTTTTTGCTTGTCCAGGGAATTCTTAATGTCTCTTTGAATTCTAATGATAACCTTGCTGGGTAGAGTATTCTAGATTGTAGGCTTTTTTTTCCTTTCAGCACTTTAAATATATCATGCCACTTCCTTCTGCCCTGCAAAGTTTCTGCTGAAAAATCAGCTAATAACCTTATGGGGGTTTCCTTGTATGTGACTCTTTATTTTTTTTCTCTTGCTGCCTTTAAAATTCTCTCTTTAACTGTTGTCAATTCAATTATGATACACCTTTGTGTGGGTCTCTTCGGGTTCATCTTGTTTAGGATTCTCAACTTTCTGGACCTGGATTTTTTTTCCTTCTTCAGGTTAGGGAAGTTTTCATCTATAATTTTATCAAATACATTTTCTATCCATTTATCTTTCTCTTCTCCTTCTGGGACCCTTGTGATGCAAATATTGTAATCCTTGATGTTGTCCTGGAGGTCCCTTAAACTATCTTCATTAAATTTTTTTCCTTATGCTGTTCTAATTTGGTTATTTCCTTTATTTTATCTTCCATGTTACTTATGCATTCTTCTGTATCCACTAATCTGTTAATTCCTGCTAGTGTATGTTTATTTTCAGTTTTTGAATTCTTCATGTCTGGCTGGTCCTTTTTTATATTTCCTAGTTATTTGTTGAATTTCTTTCTGTGTTCATCTATTCTTTTCCTTCAGTTTGCATTTTTATTACTATTGCTTTGAACTCTTTATCAGGTAAATTTTCAAATTTTGTTTTATTAGGGTTTTTCTGGGGTTTTATTTTGTTCTTTCACATGAAATATATTCCTATTTTTCTCATTTTGTTTAACATTCTCTGTCTCTATGAAATTAGGTGAAATAATTACCTATTGAGATGTTAAAAGTGTGTCCTTGTGTGGAAGCATCCCTAGCAGACTGCATGTGCCCAGTGGCTTTGGTGAGAGAGCTAGATGTAAAGTGAGTATAGGCCACATATTCTCCTGGGGTGCACTGGCAGCCACTGCCTTGGAGAGAGGGAGAGATAAAATCAGATGGGTTAAAGAAAGAGCCAGGTGTCTGTTGAGTTTTCTCCTAGTCTCCATGGCAATCACTGCTCTACTGGGGTTGGGGTCAGGGCCTAAGGGACTGAAGTAGGAGCCCTGAAGGAATTGGGTTTCTCTCCAGGACAATGAAGAGAAGTTTCTGCCTTGTCTGAGTGCCTTGACTGGGCCTGAGAGCTCGGGGCTGCACTTATAAGCAGGCTCTACTTTTTTTCCAGACATATGCATTTTATGTAGAGGCAGGGCTGGAGCCAAAGGGATTGGAGATGCACTACTGGGCTGGCTCTTCTCCTTCCCTGGTGCATGCATGTGCACAT
Organism: Camelus ferus; assembly: GCF_009834535.1. Classification (NCBI taxonomy): domain Eukaryota; kingdom Metazoa; phylum Chordata; class Mammalia; order Artiodactyla; family Camelidae; genus Camelus; species Camelus ferus. Next base: position 6,428,346 of record NC_045732.1, read on the forward strand.
GATGACAATGGCAGTCTCTACCCTGGCGAGAGGCAGGACCAGTGCCTGAGCTAACTCTGCTCTTTCCTCAGTGCATGAATACACATCAGTAGTGGCAGATTCTGCCTAAGTGGGAAGCAAAAGAAGAGTAGAAGGTGCTGGAGCAGACACTTGGTGTGGGCTGAAGAGTGCACTGGGATGGTACTGGCAGCCCTCCAGAGCATCAGGCAGATTTCAGTCTGTTGTCTCTATGCTGGAACTGGGAGCAAACAAGTCAGTGTGTCTTCTTTTCAAGAGTAGAGTCTCATTTTCTTACAGCCCTCAGGTAAGCCCCACTGGTTTTCAAACCAACTAATGGGACTTGTCTTCCTAGTGTCAGATCCAGGGCTGGGATGCTTAATATGGGGCTCAATCCCCTCACTCCAGAGGGAGGATTCCTGAGCCGGTCTTTTCCCTTCCTTTTCTGGGTCACACACTACGGGTGTGGGACCCAACTAGATCACTTCTTCTCCTCTCCTACTATTTCCATGTCATTATTTACAGTCTTAGTTGTGGACAAGCTGTTCTGCTAGTCTTCAGGTCATTCTCAGCAAGAGATCCTCTATATGGTGTTGTAGTTTTGATATGTTCATGATGAACTCAGGGTCTTCCTTCTTTGCCATCTTGATCCTTCCTCCAGTATCCTTACTCCCTCTTAATGGGTTCTACCCAGTAAATTGGATCCAGAGTCTGATCTTTGATCATTTCCACCCTTAGGATGAACTGGAATTTCTATCCTAGGACTCCTCTACCCTAAAATTCTACCTATTCCAAGATTTCAGGGCAATCAGTTCATGAAATTCAATAGACAAGCTTGGTACAGCCAAAGAGGATTAGTGGGACTAAGCACTGACTGTCAAAGAACAAGAATATGACTATAATCTTCCCATAAAAGAGAGGAAAGAAGAAGTGACACTTGTGCATATATTGGATTCCATGTTGTTTTCCAAACCAAAACTATCATATCAGGGGATAAATGTAATAATACACGCATCAACTGTAGATGAAAATCGAGAAACTTTGGCAAGATGGGTGCCTTGAACATTGTTCTGTACCAAGCTTTGCTTCTCTACACTTTCCCTCTGTCCTTTTTGTAGGATAACATGAAGGTTTATTCACAGTTTCTCATTCCTTGATTTTGTGTAAAAGAGAGGCAGAGAGGCCTATTGGAAAGAAAACAATATTTGAAATAAACATCTGGTTTTGTGTTGTAACTTTATCACTATCTATGTGACCTTTGGCACATTGATTGACTTTTTTGAACCTCATTGTCCTCATCTTTACAGTAAGTGGGGCTAATGAAAATTACTAAAAAAGGTTAAAAAAAAGAACTCAACATTAGCTCTCACTGAAATTCTCTTCAGCCATTAATATTATAAATATGAAAACTATCAGAATGGGAAAATACTTACTATGCTGAATTTATTAAAAGTGAGACTCAAAGTGGTATCTATGATTGAAACTATGTGAAAATATTCAGACTAGTGAACTGGGAAAAGTATATCTCTATGCTAACAGTAATCATAATAAGGTGATGAAATCAGAGTAGTTTTCCTCCTATTTTCTCCTCTTTCTTGTAAGTTTAATCAAAGCAATACTATTCATAACTATATCTTAAGAATGAAAATATACACCTGTAGGAAAATAATTTTGCCTAGTTTAGAATTAGCCATGGAATATGTTCTTGAGCTATATATCACACAAATAGTAATAATAGCAATAAGAAGAATGTTTCTAAAGAAATAAAATGGTGGTCATTATCTTCACCTTAGAGAACTATTGAGAGGAATTAAATTAGTTAATGGGTGTGAATAAACCAGGTAATTTGTACAAAGAACATTTGATTATTTGTCTGTGTTAATTCATTCTTAAATTCTCACTTTTCTTCAACTTGGGCCCCAGATCCTGATGCAATAGGATGATCCATCCTCTTCTGGGCCTCAGTCCTTTCTATACCAGGTTTCACGCCTTCACAAAGATGAGAGTTGTGAATAGAAGGAAATCCAGAGATTCATAGAATCTCAGTATTGACCTCATTTAGTCCAGGATTCAAATGCTGGCCTCTTCAGTAAGTTGTATGCTTTTTCCCCCATACCAGAGGCTGAATCCTGAATTTCATCTATAATTATTTTGCCCAGTAGTTGACTTGTCCATTGTCACTATAATGACACCAGAAATTGGGTGTCCATTTTCATAATGATAATCATCATTATTATCATTTTCTTAGTAATAAAGGCAGGTTACAGCTAGTGAATACTTAAAACATGGCAAGTATTCTGCTTTAAATGTGTTATCTTATTTAATATTCACAGTAACTCTGAGGTAAGTACTTTATTAGCAAATTTTATAGATAAGAACATTAAGGTACAGAGACTGATTAATTTATTCAAGGCCCTTCATGCAAGGATAAGAGGCAGAGCTGGAATTCCAACAGTGGATGGCTTATTCCAAAGCCTCTGCTCTAAGTAATGCTACAGTATGCTGCCTCTTGAACAGCAATGACACTGACTAAGCAAACCTCCTAGGTTTGCTAGTTTGAGAATAAACTCTATTTTATTAATTCTCCTGGACACTCACAGGGCCATTTCATTTTCAGTTTAATTTTTAAATTCTTAGCAGTGGTTGATAGAAATACTAGCAATAATTTAGAGGAATGTTAGCTGGATGCTCCAGTGATACACAACACTTCTTTATATTCCTATTCTTCACTCCTCACCACAAATTCACCTGAATTTTAGAACTTGGTACAAATACTGACTCCACCTTTTCTTTCTGATTCTGTTTCTGCATCAATAGAATGTTAATAATTAAATATTTTCATGGTCAGTGTTAAATGACATTATGCTAGGTGGAGGCTGGGGGCACTTACCTCCCTTGTTCACATCTTCCTCAACACAAAGATAAAGGTGAAATATGAAACACGCTGAGGGATCTCAAACTGTCCTTTGGTTACTGTTCCCCAAATATTTAGTGCTTGTGGTACACTTCCAAAAGAAACGAGAGTTTTGAGTTATATATATGAAAGTCTTCAAAGATGAAAATGAGTTTGACAAAAGCCAGTTTTAGAAAATTAAAATAAATCTTTCAATTTATCATGGCATATTAAGATATAAATTGTATATGTATAAATGATAATTTTTAATCTGAAAGTAATATCAATATGCAAAAATAATAATCTCAAATTATAATAATAAATACTTATCTTAAAATGATTCTTTTTTTAACTTTTTTATTGAGTTATAGTCAGTTTACAAAGTTGTGTCAATTTTCAGTGTAGAACACAATTTTCCAGTTATACATGAACATACATATACTCATTGCCAGATGTTTTTCACTGTGAGCTACCACAAGATATTGTATATATTTCCCTGTGCTATACAGTATATGACTGTCAGTACCTACAAATTTCGAACTCCTAGACTATCCCTTCCCCACCACTGCCCCCTTGGCAACCACAAATTTGTATTCTATGTCTATGAGTCTGTTTCTGTTCTGTATTTATGTTCTTTCTTTCTTTATTTATTTATTTAGATTCCATATATCAGCGATCTCATATGGTATTTTTCTTTCTCTTTCTTGCTTACTTCACTTACAATGACATTCTCCAGGAGCATCCATGTTGCTGCAAATGGCGTTATGTTGTCAGTTTTTATGGCTGAGTAGTATTCCATTGTATAAATATACCAGTTCTTCTTTATCCATTCACATGTTGATGGACATTTAGGCTGTTTCCACGTCTTGGCTATTGTACATAATGCTGCTTTGAACATTGGGGTGCAGGTGTCATTTTGAAGTAGGGTTCCTTCTGGATATAAGCCCAGGAGTGGGATTCCTGGGTCATATGGTAAGTCTATTCTTAGTCCTTTGAGGAATCTCCATACTGTTTTCCACAGTGGCTGCACCAAACTGCATTCCCACCAGCAGTGTAGGAAGGTTCCCTTTTCTCCACAGCCACTCCAGCATTTGTCATTTGTGGACTTTTGAATGATGACAATTCTGCCTGGTGTGAGGTGATACTTCATCATAGTTTTGATTTGCATTTCTCTGATAATTAGTGATATGGAGCATTTTTTCATGTGTCTATTGATCATTTGTATGTCTTCCCTGGAGAATTTCTTGTTTAGATCTTCTGCCCACGTTTGGATTGGGTTGTTTGTTTTTTTTCTTTTTAAGTCGTATGAGCTTCTTATATATTCTGGAGATCAAGCCTTTGTCAGTTTCATCATTTGCAAAAATTTTCTCCCATTCTGTAGGTTGTCTTTTTGTTTTACTTACGGTTTCCTTTGCTGTGTAGAAGCTTGTAAGTTTCATTAGGTCTCATTTGTTTATTCTTGTTTTTATTTCTATTGCTTGGGTAGAATGCCCTAGGGGAACATTTCTGAGATGTATGTGAAATAATATTTTGCCTATATTTTCTTCTACGAGGTTTATTGTATCTTGTCTTATGTTTAAGTCTTTGATCCATTTTGAGTTGATTTTTGTGTATGGTGTAAGGGAGGGTTCTAGCTTCATTGTTTTACATGCTGCTGTCCAGTTTTCCCAACACCATTTGCTGAAGAGACTGTCTTTATTCCATTGTATATTCATGCCTCCTTCATCAAAGATTAGTTGACCAAAGTTTGTGGGTTCATTTCTGGGCTCTCTGTTGTGTTCCATTGGTCTATATGTCTGTTTTTGGACCAATACCATGCTTTCTTGATGACTGTAGCTCTATAGTATTGTCTGAAGTCTGGGAGAGTTATTCCTCCTGCCTCTTTCTTCTTCTTCAGTAACGCTTTGCAATTCTATGTCTTTGATGGTTCCATATAAATTTTATTATGATTTGTTCTAGTTCTGTGAAATATGTCCTTGGTAATTTGATAGGGATTGCATTAAATCTGTAGATTGCCTTGGGCAATGTAACCATTTTAACAGTATTGATTCTTCCAATCCAAGAGCATGGGATATCATTCCATTTTTTAAAGTCTTCTTTAATTCCCTTTGTCAGTGGTTTGTAGTTTTCTGTGTATAAGACTTTCATCTCCTTGGTTAGATTTATTCCTAGGTATTTTATTATTTGGGTGCTATTTTAAAGTGGATTGAGTCTTTACTTTCTTTTTCTGTTCATTTCTCATTAGTGTAAAGAAATGCAACTGATTTTTGAACATTAATCTTGTAATCTGCTACCTTGCTGAATTCTTTGATCAGCTCTAGTAGTTTTTGTGTGGACCTTTTAGGGTTTCTATATATAGTATCATGTCATATGCATATAGTGAGACTTTTATCTCTTCTTTTCCAGTTTGGATCCCTTTTATTTCTCTCTCTTGCCTGATTGCTGTGGCTAGGACTTCCAAGACTATGTTGAATGGGAGCAGTGATATTGGACAGCCTTGTCTTTTCCCAGATTTTAGTGGGAAACCTTTGAGTTTTTCACTGTTGAGTACTATGCTGGCTGTAGATTTGTCATATATAGCTTTTACTAAGTTGAGATATGTTCCCTCTATACCCACTTTGGTGACTTTTTTTATCATAAATGGTGTTGAATATTATCAGATGTTTTTTCTGCATGTATTGAGATGATCATGTGGTTTTTGTCCTTTCACTTGTTGATGTGATGTATTACATTGATTGATTTGCGTATGTTGAACCACCCTTGTGTCCCTGGGATGAACGCCACTTTGTCATGTTGTATAATCTTTTTTATGTGTTGTTGGAGTCTATTTGCTTACATTTCGGTGAGGATTTTGGCGTCTATGTTCATCAGTGATATTGGCCTATAATTCTCTTTTTTTGGTAGAGTCTTTGCCTGATCTTGATATCAGGGTGATGGTGGCTTCATAGAATGAGTTTGGAAGTATTCCCTCCTTTTCAATCTTATGGAGGAGTTTGAGAAGTACTGGTATCAGTTCTTCTTTGTATGTTTGGTAGAATTCCACAGTGAAGTCATCTGGTCCTGGACCTTCATTTGTAGGGATATTTTTTATTGCTAATTTGATTTCACTTCTAGTGATTGCTTTGTTCAAGTGGTCAGTTTCTTCTTGATTGAGTCTTGGTGGACAGTATGTTTCCAAAAACTTGTCCATCTCCTCTAGGTTATCCATTTTGCTTCCATATAGTTTTTCCTAATATTCTTATATGATATTCTGTATTTCTATTTTATTTGTTGTAATTTCTCCATTGTCCTTTCTTTTTTTGCTAATTTGTGCTCTCTCTGTTTTCTTCTTTGTGAGTTTGGCTAAAGGTGTGTCGATTTTATTTACTTTTTCAAAAAACCAGCTTTTGGTTTGATTGATTTTTTCTATTGTTCTTTTAATCTCTGTTTTATTTATTTTCTCCCTGATCTTTATCCTTTTCTTCCTTTTGTTGATTTTTGGGAGATTTTGTTCTTCTTTTTCTAGTTTTTTAGCTGGTAGTTTAGATTTTTATTTGAGATTATTCTTGTTTGAGGAAGGCTTATATTGCTATAAACTTCCCTCTTAGCACTGCCATTGCAGCATCCCATAAATTTTGTGTGGTTGTGTTTTCATTTTCATTTGTCTCTAGGTTTTTATATTTAATTTCAACTTTGATTTCATCATTGACCTATTATAGCTACAATTTCAATTTTGACATATTTTATATCTCTAAACACTATCTCTTTTTGTTTGTTCAGTACTTTGATCACTCCTTTTTTAAAATTTTGATCTAATATGCTGTCAATGTCTAATTCATTGATTGTTCATTCAGAGGATTTCTCTTGTTGTTTTAGTTGTGAATGGTTCCTCTGCTTCGTCATCCTGATCATATCTCTGGCACTGTGGCTTACGGTGTATCCGTAATCTCTTATGGTACTTAAGGAGTTTATTTATTTATCTATCTAAAGCCTATTCAGGAATAAAGCTTAAAAAAGAGAGAATTTTAAAAGAAGGGAGAGAAAAAAATTCTTGAAAACAGTGTATAATCAGTAACAGAAGAACAAGTTGAAGCAAAAAACCTTAACAAAAAGAGAAAAGAACAAAAAAAAAATTGAAGCCTGAGTGTAATCAATAACAGGAGATCAAAACCAAGAGAAATAAAAATGAAATGAGGTGGATTTTAAAAAACAATAATAATAAAAATATCTTATAAGAAAAATTTAAAGGGGATTAAAACTGGAGACATATACAATTGCTTAAAAAGTAAAAATTAAAAAGTTAATTAAAAATATGGCAGATTTAAAAAAAAACAGAAAAAAAAAGGGGGATGTGTTTTTGTGGAGGCTGTATGCTCTTAATGATTTTATTGAGGGGTCTTTCTGTCCTTGTCCTGCTGTATGAACTCAGCTCGCTGCTTCCAGAGTCCCTCCATTGGTGTACTGGTCTGTGCTGCTCCCAGTGCAGGATGGTAAGCAGATCACACTCCTTCCAAACACTGCAGTCAGGTGCTGTGCTCTTACGAGGTGGGCAGGTGGGTCACGCCTCTTCCTGATGATGCAGTCGCATAGGGTAGAGAGGCAGGTTGTGCCTTCTCCCAACAGCATGGTAAGCTAGGGGGTCACTCCCCCTTCTGATGCTGTGGTCAGATGTTGCACTAACACAAGGTAGGCGGGCAGATCGTGCCCCGTCCCAGCACCACAGTCAGGTGCTGTGCTCCTGCTAGGAAGGTTGGTGGCCACCCACTCTCTCCTGGTACTAGTCTCTCCCCTGCTCTGTGCAGATGCCCACTGTACCTCAGGTCCTATCTCCATAGGCGGGCTCAGGGAAGATGGCAGAACAGCCCTGCCCCTGCTCCATGTCAAAACCTAGCTCCTTGTTTGTTTGTCTTGGAGGCACAAGTTCTCAGATTTACCAGGGCCAAATGATTCTATCTGCTTTGGGCTGTAAACTAGTCTTCATCTCACCTTTTAGGCTGCTAAGCCCTTAGGTATGGATTCAGGTTTCGATCCTGCCCCTGCCTGGGTACTAAGCACAAGAGGATATGGCAGCTGTGTCTGAGCTCCACCTCTCTTCACTTGAAAACCTTCAGTGAGTGTTCAGAGATAGGAGGTATGGCACCTTTCCCCCCAGGGCACATCAGCCATGTTATTTTATGCAGGCCCAGGTTGTTTTGCCCTGTGTACCCACTCATCCATGGCATGCAGCACCCTGCAGTCCCCCAGGGTTGCCTCTGTGAAGCCTGGCCCAGTCCTCCACCCTGCTCAGGCAGCCTTTCCCATCCCACCACCTGATTCTTTCCCTCTAGGGCTGGATGTTGCAGAGACCTTCTATGCCTATTTAACTTAGCTCAGTTGGTCAAGGTCTGCTTCATACAGATCTGAGCCTCAGAGGATCCCCCTCCATCTTGCTGACCTCTCTGTTGGAGAGGGGGAGACCCATGGAAGAGCGCTATTCCTCCTTTGCTGCTTCCTCCCCTTGGGACCAGTCCTGCACTGTTTTGCTTTTTCTTCTTTTTTCCTTTTCTCTTACCAGATTCATAGTGTCTTTGCCTATTGAAGTGGGTGATGTTCTGTTGGAGTTTAGTAAGTTCTCTGGTTGGCTGGGTGGGTCCATGGATGTGAGTTTTGGTGTATTTTTGGGAGAGGGTGAGCTATGAGTGTCCTTCTACTCTGCCATCTTGGCCGATCTCCTTAACATGATTCTTGAGTCTAGGTTTTATTTCTTATTTTACCATTAGCAAACTAAAACATAAAACCACACTCATTTGGCATACAAGTTCACTAACTACATTATTCCTTTTCTTGCCTTTAATGTATGTAAGAGTTTGTAATCTTAATTTGCAAATATATGACATTGAAAGCAGCAGAGAGTTATCAAGCATGTTAATGGTTGTAACTCAGCCACGTCTCACTTTCAGTAAAAATTTTACTGTCTTGACTATACCCTCATATACCGTATACCTGTGTGACCAAATTCATGCCTGAATGACTAAAACCATAATTGACAATTTCATGACCCTCACCATGTCTCTTCCCTTTTATTCTCAGCAAGTTGTACCTGCAAAATCAAATGTAAATTCTATTTAAAAAACACTCTTTTTAATCTGGTCTCAAAGAATTCACATTAGCAAGCAAGTTATAAGGAACATTAGATCTTGGTTTTCAAAAAACATCATAAAACTCAGAGGCATAAAAACTACCATGAGCAAGAGTCAGTAGAAACAATAAACTATAGGCAACAAGCTCATAAAGATGTTAAATACTAGACTTACTAGAAATAAAATGGAAAATAAGTAAATTTAATATGTCTAAAGAAATAAAAAATGATAAAACAAGAGGCTATCAAAAATGAGCAGACATTACTAAAAAGAAAATAGAAGCTCTAAGGGAAAAATTTTCACTAAAATGAGAAATCATTGACAAAACTGAAAAAAAAAATTGGTTAACTGGGAGTTACACATGAATTATCCAAAATTCATCACAAAAACTGAGATATAAAATAAAAGTAAGATAAATTTAAAAGCATGGTGGATAGACTGAAAGGTCTGCCACATATCTAGTCACAGTTCTGAGGGGGGAATACAGAGAATGAGAAAGGGACAATTTTTGCAGAGATCATAAATGGGAACATACTAAAATTTATGAAGATATCGATCTAATGATTCAGAAAACTCCCTCTACAACACACACACACACACACAAATTCAAACAGGATAAATAAATGAAAGCCACAACTAGACACATTGTAATGAAATTTAAAAAACCCTAAGAAATAAGGGAAAATCTGAAAAACCTCCAGAGAGAAAAGACAGATTACCTAGAAAGCAATGGATGTTAGACTAATAACTGTCTTCATAAGGCCAACAAAAGAAGCTACAAGAGGTGGCAAGAGAAAATTGTCAACTTAGCATTGTATACCAAAAGAAGGCATCTTTCAAGAACAGAGAAGAAATAAATTTCATTTTGAAATAAATTTTATTCCAAGTACAATTTTCAGATATCATATTTTTAAAATTCATGATATTTACAAAAGAAACACCTAAGACATGAAGACACAGAAAGTTTAAAAGGCAAAGGATCGAAAAAATGTACTAGGAAAATGCTATTAAGAGTGATAACACTACTGACATTAGGTAGACTAGATTTTAACACTAGAAGTATTACCAGAGATAAAGATGGTCATGACATATTAGAGGAATTTGAAATTCACCAAAATGAAAATTCTAAAATTTTATAAATGTATTAATATTCCTTTCAAATATACAGTATAAGAATTGACAGGAACACACACAAAAAATTTTAAAGTCTACAAGTACTTTTTTTTCAATAATTTAAATGTAAAAGTAATGGATAAAAAGTAATGATACAGGGGTTGAGCCAATATGATAGAGTAGAGAGACTCACAACTCACCGTCTCCTACAAATACACCAAGAATTACATTTACATTCCCTCTGAATTGCACAGAACACCTATTGAACTCCAGCAGAATATCTCTCATTTCAAATACAGAAGGATTCTCACAAAATCTGGTAAGAGGAAAAAAAAAAAAAAGGAAGAAGGAAATATCAGTGCAGGAACAGTCCTGTAGGGAGTGAGTGAAATAGGAAAAAGGCACCATCATGCTGGGAATCCCCCTTTCCATCTAGCCAGGAGGTCAGTGGGGACAGAAGCAGAGCTTCTGAGGCTCAGAGGAGAAAGTGGCCAATGCTTGGCAGACAGAACTAAGGGAAATTGCCTCAAAGGGTTACTGTTATCCCTAGCCCTAAAAACAAGCTGGAAGGGATGAGCCAGGACTGGCGGCTGGAGATCAATGAGGAGCCCAGGCAGAGGGCTTGGGCCCACTGCACAGAGGCTGCCTCAGGGGATTGGGGGGCAGTATGAGCCCTCGCTGGGGGTGTTTGTGGACATAACAGCCTGAGACTATCATAAAAAAGCACCACTGTTGGTGTGGGGGGGGGGGAGTGGCACAACACAGCTGTGCCATAGCCACTTTCTCCAGCTGGCTCCATTGTTGGTGTATTTTCATCAGAAAAGAGGTAGGGGTTGATTATAGTCATCACTGCTGCATGGAGGTAGGGCTGAATGCTGAATCCAGACTCAGCAGCTCTGCAACTCCATAGGTGGGACATATTTGTTTACAGCCCCAGGCAGAGAGGGTAGATTTGCTCTCTCTGGACACTTTGTGGACCCATGCCTCTGTGACAAACAGGGAGTTGACACATGGCAGGGCCAAGTATGGGTATTTACCATAGGCCTGGGTACTGTAATGTATGCAGAGCCAGGGCTGGTGTCTACACTGACCTGTGGCATACTACAAATTGAGGTGTTTGCATGCATGCTATGGCAGGTCCAAACACCTGACATTGGTGGATCTTCACTGGTGGTTCCTGGGGCTCAGAACCTGGGAGACAACAGGGCAGGTGGCCAACATTCCCATAGCTAATGTGGGGATAAAGGCAGCCTCAACAAAAAGTACTTTGTAAGCCCACATAACAAGTGACAGACAATACCACTGAGGGCACGTCCAGGTGGACAACTTCTGCCTATTCTTCTTCCCAGGTGAAGAATTTCAACCCTGCCTACTACACACCACAGCTCAGAAATGGATCTAGAAGCCTCTATTCCTGGCCCCTGTCAAGTCTGTGACAACTACAGAACAAAATGGAGGCTGGATCAACAACAATGATCAGGGTAGGCTCTGAAGACCACAACACAAACCACATCCCCAATCAAAGGGATAACACCCAACACTCATGGAAGAAAGATGTGGCAACCAACATAATAAGAACAATCACAACAAAACTATTAGATACACACAACTACAAAGGAACACTCCTACTTTAAATAAAGACAAAAAAAAAAACAACCTTTCAAACCACAGTAGACAATTGATACTCCTAAATTCATAAAGCCAGAGAAATATATGTAAAATGAAGAAACAGAGAAACTACTCCCAAATAAAGAACAAGAGAAATCCCCTGAAAGAACTATTAATGAAACAGACCTCAATAGTCTACTAGATCATGACTTCAAAAAGGAAATGATCAATGTATTGAAGGAACTAAAGGAGACTATGAATAGAGACAGAGAATACTTTAAGAAGGAAGTTAAAACTATAAAGAAGAGCAAATTAAAATCAGAAAACTCAGTTGCTGAGATAAGAGCTGAGCTGAAGGCAGTCTAAAACAGACTAAATAATGAAGAGGGAAGAATAAGTAACTTAAAAGACAAGATAATAGAAGTCCCCAAATCAGAAAACAGACAGAAAAGCAAATAAAAACCAATGAAAGCAAGATAAGAGACCTATGGGATAATATGAAGTGTGCCAAACTGTTCGTAATAGGAGTCTCAGAAGGAGAAGAAAGAGCAAAGGGGACTGAAAAAGTATTTTAAGAAATTGGGACTGAAAACTTTCCAAACTTAAAGAAGGAAACAGATATCCAAGTACAGAAAGCACATACAGTCTCAAACAAGAAGACCCCAAAGAGACCTACACCAAGGCATATTGTAATTAACATGGCCAAAGGTAAAGAAAAAGAGAGGAATCTAAAGGCAGCAACAAGAAAACAAATACTTACATGAGAACCCCATGAGGCTTTCAGCTGATTTCTCTACACAAACACTGCTGGCCAGAAGGGAGAAGTAAGATATATCAAAGTCCTGAATGAGAAAAGATGCAACTTAAATACTATATACAGCAAGACTACATTTTAGAGTAGAATGAGAGATAAAGAATTGAACAAGAAGCAAAAACTAAAAGAATTCAACAATACTAACACTATGCTAAAAGAAACATAGAAATGTCTACTCTAAATAGAAAAGAAAAAGGAAGCTATACAAATGAGAAAACCATAAGTGGAAATGTGATAACTAGAGTGAATTGTAATAGAATAAACATGGAGATGTAAAAAAATAAATAAAAAATTAAAAATACCAAAACCATTAAAGGTGGGAGAATTGAGCAAGAAAATATAGATTCTTTTTTATCTCTCTTCTTTTCTTTCTTTTTTTTCTTCATTCTTTTTAGGATGTGTTTGAGCCTACATGATTATGAGTCTAAAGCAAACAGATATAGTAAGGGGTTAGCATACTTGAAAAACAAAGTAACCACAAGTTAAATGCATACAACAGAGTCATAAAAGCCAAAAACAAACCAAGCTAAAACCAAAGAAAGTTATCAAACCACAAAAAAAGAAAAAAAAAGGAATAAAAACAAATAACAAATAAACTGGAAAACAAAATTCAAAATGGCAATAAAAACATACGTATCAAAAATTAGTATAAATGTCAATGGACTAAATGCTCCAACCAAAAGACATAGAGTGCAGATTGGATAATAAAATCTTACAATATGCTGGAAACAAGAGATCCACTTTAGAGTGAAGGACACAAATAGATTGAAAGTGAGAAGATGGAAAAAAAGAAATTTCATGCAAATGGAAATGTCAGTGAAGTGCGAGTAGCAATACTCATATCAGATAAAATAGATTTTAAAACAAAGGCAACAAAGAGAGATAAAGAAGGATAGTATATAATGATCAAAGGAAAAATAAAAGATGAAGATATTACACTCATTAACATATATGCACTCAATATAGGAGCAGCTAAATATATAAAAGACATACACACATAAAGGGAGAAATTCATAGGAAAACAAGTAGGAGACTTTAACATACCACTAACATCACTGAACAGGTCTTCCATACAGAATATCATAAGGTAAGGGAGATACTAAATTATACAATAGAACAGTTGGATTTGGCTGATATTTTTAGGATATTACATCCCTAAAAAACAGAATATATATTCTTTTCAAGTGCCTATGGAACATTCTCTAGGATAGACCAGATTCTCTGGCACAAAAGAACCTCAACAAATTTAAAAGGATAGAAATTATTTCAAGCAACTTCTCTGATCATAATGCCATGTAACCAGGTATCAACCACAGAAAAACAAATGAGACAAAATAACAAACAGCATGGAGACTAAACGACATGCTAAAAAAAAATGATCAATGTTAAAATCAATGAAGAAATTAAAAAAATACCTTGAGACAAATGACAATGAAAACATAACCACTTAAAATCTATGGGATGGAGCAAAAGTAGTATTAAGAGAGAAATTCATAGTGAAATAGGCCTTCATCAAAAAAAAAGAACAAAGGAGGCCAAAATGGTGGAGTAGAAGGACGTTCATAGCTCACCCTCTCCCACAAATACACCAAGACTGATATCCACAGACCACTCAGCCAACCAGAGCACATGTGGAACTCCAACAGAACATTGTCCTCTTCAAAAGATAGAGACGCCAAAAATCTGGTAGGAGAAAAGGAAATAAGAAAGAAGAAAAGGCAAAACAGAGTGGGACAGGTCCCGTGGAGAGGGAGCGGCAAAGGAGGACTGGTGTTTTTCGCTAGGTCTCCCCTCTCCAACTGAGAGGCCAGCGGGATGGAGGGGAAGTGTCCAAGGCTCGGATCTGTACAGAGCAGCTCTTGACTGACAGAACTAAGTTAAATGGGCACAGAGGGTCGCCACAACACCCAGCCTGAGATGCAGCCCAGAAGCTGGGGCCAGGACCAGGCTGCCCAAGACGGGCGGAGGACTGGGACAGCTGCAGTGAGGCAGCCCTGGGGGACTGCAAGGGGCTGAGTGCCATAGCTGTGGGTGCACAAGGCAGAACAATCTGGGCCCTCCATAAAACAACATGGCTGATGTGCCCTGGGGGGAAGGGTGCATACCCCCATCTCTGAAAAAGCTTGGAAAGTTTTCAGGTGAAGAGAGGCGGGGCTCAGGCACAGCCGTTATATCCTCTGGCGCTTAGCACCCAGGCAGGGGCGAAACCTGCATCCACACATAAGGACTTAGCAGCCTCAAAGGCCAGACGGAGACTAGTCTACAGCCCAAGGCAGATAGGATCCTTCCGTCCTGGTCCCTCAAAGAAATTTCTCTGCCTAGACAAACAGGGAGCTGGGTTATGGCCTGGAGCAGGGACAGGACTGTTCCTCCCTCTTCCCCGAGGCCACCTGTGGAGTGCCGACCCGAGGCCGAGGGCACAGAAGCACAGAGCAGTGGAGCGAGCGGTGCTGGGAGAGGGCGAGCAGCCCCCAGCCTTTCGGGCAGGAATGCAGCCCCTGATCGCTGTGCTGGGAGGGGGCTCGACCCACCCTCCTACCTGGCCAGTCTGCAACATCTGACTACAGCATCGGAAGGGGTAGAGACCTGCCCGCCCAAAACAAAGGAGAGCTGCACCTGACCCACTGTTGGGAGGAGGTGCAATCTGCTTGCTGAAAAGCACTGGGAGGAGCACAGATGAGGGCGCCAATGCAGGGCCTCTGGAAACAACAAGTTGAGCTTCCAAATGAGGACAAAGACAGAAAGACTACGTATTAAAAGAACACAGAATCCAGGAGAACACCAATCCCAAAACTATGTTTTCTTTTTTTATTAAATCTGCTTTGACCTGTTCTATTTTCTATTACCCTTTTATTTTATTTTTTAACATTTTTCTATTGATTTATAATCATTTTACAATGTTGTGTCAAATTCCAGTGTAGGACACAATTTTTCAATTATACATGAACATATTATATTCATTGCCACATTCTTTTCTCTGTGAGCTACCATAAGATGTTGTATATATTTCCCTGTGTTATACAGTATAATCTTGCTTATCTATTCTACAAATTTGAAATCACAGTCTGTCCCTGTCCCTTCCCAACCCCCATCCTCTTGGCAACCATAAGTCTGTATTCTATGTCTATGAGTCTATGCCTGTTCTGTATTTATGCTTTGTTTGTTTGGTTTTTTTGTTTGTTTTTTTGTTTTTTAGCTTCCACATATGAGCGATCTCATATGGTATTTTTCTTTCTCTCTCTGGCTTACTTCACTTAGAATGACATTCTCCAGGAGCATCCATGTTGGTGCAAATGGCGTTATGTTGTCGGGTTTTATGGCTGAGTAGTATTCCATTGTATAAATATACCAATTCTTCTTTATCCATTCACATGTTGATGGACATTTAGGCTGTTTCCATGTCTTGGCTATTGTACATAATGCTGCTTTGAACATTGGGGTGCAGGTGTCATTTTGAAGTAGGGTTCCTTCTGGATATAAGCCCACAAGTGGGATTCCTGGATGATATGGTAAGTCTATTCTTGGTCTTTTGAGAAATCTCCATACTGTTTTCCACAACTTTTTATTTCTGAAACAATTATATATACACCCACTTTTAATCCCTTTCAAATTTTTAAAAAAATATTTTTATTATTATTATTTTTAAAAATCCACGTAATTTCATTTTTATTTCTCTTGGGTTTGATATCCTGTTATTGATTATACACAGATTTCAAATACATTTTTTTCCTCTTTTCTCCTCTTAAAGCATTTTAAAGGACGTCTCAACCTGATTGCTATTCAGCTTCAATTTGCTCTTCTATTATTCTTTATATACTGTTTTCTTTTTTTTTTTAACAGTTTTTATTGATTTATAATCATTTTACAATGTTGTGTCAAATTCCAGTGTTCAGCACAATTTTTCAGTTACTCATGGACATATACACACTCATTGTCACATTTTTTTCTCTGTTAGTTATCGTAACATTTTGTTTATATTTCCCTGTGCTATACAGTGTAGTCTATTCAACAATTTTGAAATCCCAGTCTATCCCTTCCAACCCTCCACCCCCCTGGTAACCACATGTCTGTATTGTCTGTCTGTGAGTCTATTTCTGTCCTTTATTTATGCTTTGTTTTTGTTTGTTTGTTTTTGTTTTTGTTTTTTAGATTCCACATATGAGCGATCTCATATGGTATTTTTCTTTCTCTTTCTGGCTTACTTCACTTAGAATGACATTCTCCAGGAGCATCCATGTTGCTGCAAATGGCATTATGTTGTAAATTTTTATGGCTGAGTAGTATTCCATTGTATAAATATACCATATCTTCCTTATCCAGTCACCTGTTGATGGACATTTAGGCTATTTCCATGTTTTGGCTATTGTAAATAGTGCTGCTATGAACACTGGGGTGCAGGTGTCATCCTGAAGTAGATTTCCTTCTGGATACAAGCCCAGGAGTGGGATTCCTGGGTCATAGGGTAAGTCTATTCCTAGTCATTTGAGGAATCTCCACACTCTTTTCCATAGTGGCTGCACCAAACTGCATTCCCACCAGCAGTGTAGGAGGGTTCCCCTTCCTCCACAGCCTCTCCAGCATTTGTCATTTGTGGATTTTTGAATGACGGCCATTCTGACTGGTGTGTGGTGATATCTCATTATAGTTTTGATTTGCATTTCTCACATAATTAGTGATATTGAGCACTTTTTCATGTGCTTTTTGATCATTTGTATGTCTTCCTTGAAGAATTGCTTGTTTAGGACTTCTGCCCATTTTTGGATTGGGTTGTTTATTTTTTTCTTATTGAGTCTTATGAGCTGCTTATATATTTTGGAGATCAAGCCTTTGTCGGTCTCATTTGCAAAAATTTTCTCCCATTCCGTAGGTTTCCTTCTTGTTTTACTTCTGGTTTCCTTTGCTGTGCAGAAGCTTGTAAGTATCATTAGGTCCCATTTGTTTATTCTTGCTTTTATTTATTCTAGGAGAAAATTTTCTAAATGTATGTCAGATAATGTTTTGCCTATGTTTTCCTCTAGGAGGTTTATTGTATCTTGTCTTATGTTTAAGACTTTAATCCATTTTAAGTTGATTTTTGTATATGGTGTAAGGGAGTGTTCTAGCTTCATTGTTTTACATGCTGCTGTCCAGTTTTCCCAACACCATTTGCTGAAGAGACTGTCTTTATTCCAATGTATATTCTTGCCTCCTTTGTCAAAGATGAGTTGACCAAAAGATTGAGGGTTCATTTCTAGGCTCTCTATTCTGTTCCATTGGTCTATATGTCTGTTTTGGTACCAATACCATGCTGTCTTGATGACTGTAGCTCTATAGTATTGTCTGAAGTCTGGGAGGGTTATTCCTCCAGCCTCCTTCTTTCTCTTCAGTAATGCTTTGGCAATTCTAGGTCTTTGATGGTTCCATATGAATTTTATTATGATTTGTACTGGTTCTGTGAAATATGTCCTGGGTAATTGGATAGGGATTGCATTAAATCTGTAGATTGCCTTGGGCAGTGTGACCATTTTAACCATATTGATTCTTCCAATCGAACAGCATCGAATATCTTTCCATTTTTTAAAGTCTTCTTTAATTTCCTTCATCAACGGTTTATAGTTTTCTGCGTATAAATCTTTCACCTACTTGGTTAGATTTATTCCCAGATATTTTATTATTTTGGGTGCTATTTTAAAGAGGATTGTTTCTTTACTTCCTTCTTCTGTTGATTTATCATTAGTGTAAAGAAATGCAACTGATTTTTGAACGTTAATTTTGTAACCTGCTACCTTGCTGAATTCTTCAATCAGCTCTAGAAGCTTTTGTATGGACCTTTTAGGGTTTTCTATATATGGTAACATGTCATCAGCATATAATGACACTTTTACCTCTTCTTTTCCAATTTGGATCCCTTTTATTTCTTTCTCTTGCCTGAGTGCTGTGGCTAGGAGTTCCAGGACTATGTTGAATAGGAGTGGTGATAGTGGGCATCCTTGTCTTGTCCCAGATTTTGGTGGGAAACTTTTGAGTTTTTCACCATTGAGTACTATGCTGGCTGTAGGTTTGTCATATATAGCTTTAATTATGTTGAGATATGTTCCCTCTATACCCACTTTGGCGAGATTTTTTATCATAAATGGGTGTTGAATTTTATCAAATGCTTTTTCTGCATCGATTGAGATGATCTTGTGGTTTTTGTCCTTTCTCTTGTTGATGTGATGTATTACACTGATTGATTTGCGTATGTTGAAGCAGCCTTGTGTCCCTGGGATGAACCCTACTTGTTCATGATGTATAATCTTTTTATGTGTTGTTGGATTCTATTTGCTAAAATTTTGATGAGAATTTTGGCGTCTATGTTCATCAGTGATATTGGCCTGTAATTCTCTTTTTTTGTAGTGTCTTTGGCTGGTTTTGGTATCAGGGTGATGGTGGCTTCATAGAATGGGTTTGGGAGTAATCCCTCCTTTTCAATCGTTTGGAAGAATTTGAGAAGGACTGGTATGAGTTCTTCTTTGTATGTTTGGTAGAATTTTCTGGTGAAGCCGTCTGGTCCTGGACTTTTATTTGTAGGGAGGTTTTTAATTGCTATATCTATTTCCTTTCTAGTGATCAGATTGTTCAAGCATTCAGATTCTTCTTGATTCAGTTTTGGGGGACAGTATGTTTCCAGAAACTTGTCCATCTCCTCTAGGTTATCCAGTTTGGTTCCATATATTTTTTCATAATATTCTCGTATGATATTCTGTATTTCCATTTTGTTTGTTGTAATTTCTCCATTTTCCTTTCTTATTTTGCTAATTTGTGCTCTCTCTTTTTTCTTCTTTGTGAGTTTGGCCAGAGGTTTGTCGATTTTATTTACTTTTTCAAAAAACCAGCTTTTGGTTTGGTTGATTTTTTTTCTATGGTTTTGTTAATCTCTATTGTATTTAATTCCTCTCTGATCTTTATTATTTGCTTCCTTCTGCTGCTTTTTGGGGTTTCTTGTTCTTCTTTTTCTAATTCATTCAGGTGGTGGGTTAAATTGTTTATTTGAGATTGTTCTTCTTTTTTTGAGGATGGCCTGCATTCCTAAAAACTACACTCTTAGCACTGCCTTTGCTGTGTCCCATAGGTTTTGAGTGGTTGTGCTTTCATTATCATTTGTGTCAAGGTATTTTTTAATTTCAGCTTTGATTTCCTCATTGATCCATTGTTTTCTCAATAACATATTGTTTAATCTCCATGCTTTCCTTTTTTTCTCCTTTGTTTCTCTCTTGTTGATTTCCAGTTTCATGGCATTGTGGTCAGTAAAGATGCTTGAGGTAATTTCTATCTTCTTAAAATTGTTGAGGTTTCTTTTGTGCCCAAGTACATGATCGATCCTGGAAAATGTTCCATGTGCACTTGAAAAGAATGTATATCCTATTTTTGGGGGGTGTAATGCTCTGAAAATATCCACGAAATCAAGTTTTTCTATTGTAGTATTTAATTTCTCTGTTGCCTTGTTTATTTTCTGTCTGGAAGATCTGTCTAGTGATGTTAATGCAGTGTTAAAATCTCCAACTATGATTGTATTCCCATCAATATTCTCCTTTATCTCTGTTAGTAATTCTTGTATGTACTTAGGTGCTCCTATTTTGGGTGCATATATATTAATGAGTGTAATATCCTCCTCTTGCATCACTCCTTTAATCATTATGAAATATCCTTCTTTATCTTTCTATAAGGCCTTTGTTTTAAAGTCTATTTTGTCTGAAATCAGTACTGCAACACCTGCTTTTTTGGCTTTTCCATTTGCATGGAATATCCTTTTCCATCCTTTCACTCTCAATCTATATGTGTCCTTCTCCCTAAAGTGGGTCTCTTGTATGCAGCATATTGAAGGTTCTTGCTTTATTATCCAGTCTGTCACTCTGTATCTTTTGACTGGAGCATTTAGTCCATTAACATTTACAGTAATTAATGATAGATGTGTGTTTATTGCCATTTTGAACTTATCTTTGCAGTTGAATTGGAATATCGTCTTTGTTCCTTTCTTCTTCCTTTTGTGGTTTGGTAATTTTCCTTTGTATTATAATGGATTTTATTTAATTTTTGTGACTCCCTTGTAATTTTTTGGCTTGTGGTTGCCCTTTTTTGTAAATCTATCAACCCATTACTATAACTGTTTTTGTTAAACTGATAGTAACATGATCTCAAACCCATCCTACTGTTAAAAAAATTTAAAAATGAGGAAAAAAATATTCTATATTTCCCTGCCTCCCTCTCCCACTCTCAGTGATTTGTATGTCTTCTTTTATAATTTCATGTTTACTTTATTTGTAATTCATTAGTTATCACCTTTCCAGTTGTGTGTTTCTCATTTCTGTAACATCCTGCTGCTTTTCTATTTAGTATAGCCCTTTCAATATTTCTTTTTGCATGGGTTTAGTGTTACTAAACTCCTGCAGCTTCTTTTTGTCTGTGAAACTCTTTATTTATCCTTCTATCCTCACGGATAGCCTTGCTGGATAAAGGATCTTAGGCTGTATCTTTTTTTCATTCAGGGCTTTGAATATATCTTGCCACTCCCTTCTGGCCTGTAGTGTTTGTGTAGAGAAATCAGCTGAGAGCCTTATGGGTGTTCCCTTGTAACTTACTCTTTGCTTTTCTCTTGCTGCCTTTAGAATCATTTCTTTATCCTTGACTCTGGCCATCTTGATTATGATATTTCTTGCTTTGGGTCTATTTGGGTTCTTCCTGTTTCGGACCCTCTGAGCTTCCTGTACTTGGATATCTGATTCCTTCTTTAAGTTTGGGAAGTTTCCAGTCATGATTTCTTCAAAAACCTTTTCAATCCCCTTTGATCTTTCTTCTCCTTCTGGGACCCCTATTATGCGAAGATTCGGACGCTTTATATTATCCCATAGGTCCCTTATGCTATTTTCATTATTTTTTATTTGCTTCTCTTGTAGTTCTTCTGAATGGGTGCTTTCTATTGCCCTGTCTTCTAGATCACTAATTCATTCCTCTGCATTATCTAGTCGGCTTTGCACAGCTATTAGATCATTCCTCATCTCTGTCAATGAGTTTACCCATTCTACTTGGCTCTTGTTTATAGCTTCAATTTCATTTTTGACATATTTTGTATCTCTATACACTATCTCTTTTAATTCCTTCAGCAATTCGATCACTCCTTTTTTGAAATCTTGATCTAGTAGGCTATCGATGTCTATTTTGTTGATCTTTCTTTCACGGGATTTCTCTTGTTCTTTTAATTGGGAAAGGTTTCTCTGCTTCTTCATCTTGCTCATACCTCTTTGGCACTGTGGTTTATGGAGTATCAGTTGTTTATTTTGGTGCTTAAGGATTTTATCTATCTGAAGCCTATTTAGGAATAGAACTTAGGAAAAAAAGAAAAAAAAAAGAGAGAGAGACAATTTTAAAAGAACGGAAAAAGAGGGTTTGAAAACAGTGTATAATGAATAATAGAAGAGTGAGTTGAAGCAGAGTATTAATCGGGTTGAGACGTCCTTTTGAAATCTTTACAAAAAAATGGGGGGGGGAGATGAATAGATGTATTTGAAACCTGTGTCTAATCAATAGCAGGACATCAAAACCCAAGAGAAATAGAAATGAATTAAGAAGTAAAGATTAAGAGAGTAATAGAAAATAGAACAGGTAAAAACAGATTAAAAAAAAAGGGGGGGGGTTTGTCAGTGTTCTCCTGGAGTCTGTGTGCTTTTAATGTGAAGTCTTTCTGTCTTCATCCTGTTTTGGAAGCTCAGCTTGCTGTTTTCAGAGGCCCTCCATTGGCTCCCACTTCTGTGTTGCTCCCAGCACCTGTAGGCAAGCAGATTGCACCTCCTCCTAACACTGGGTCAGGTGCAGCTCTCTGCTGTGGGCGGGCGGGTCGCTGCCTCTCCGGATGCTGCAGTCAGATGTTGCAGAATGTCCGGGTAGGAGGGCGGGACGTGCCCCCTCCCAGCACCTCAGTCAGGGGCTGTGTTCCTGCCCGAAAGGCGGGGGGCCGCTCTGGCTCTACCTGTGCCGCCGCCGGTAGCTCCGCTGCTCTGTGCGGCTGCACACTCAGCCCTGGTTGGCGCTCTGCCCTGGTCGGCGCTCGGCAGGTGGGCTCAGGGAAGACCGAGGGACAGCCCTGTCCCTGCTCCGAGCCAAAACCCAGCTCCTTGTTTGTCTTTGTGGAGCAAGTTCTCTGAGGGTCCAGAATGGAAGGATCCTATCTGCCCCGGGGTGCAGGCCAGTCTCAGTCTGGCCTTTGAGGCTGCTAAGCCCTTTGGTGCAGATGCAGGTTTTGCCCCAGCCCCCGCCTGAGTGCTCAGCGTGGAGGATATGGCGGCTGTGCCTGAGCCCCACCTCTCTTCCCCCAAAAACTTTCCGCGGGTTTTCAGAGATGGGGGTGTGCACCCTTCCCCCGAGAGCACATCAACCTTGCTGTTTTATGGAGGGCCCAGGTTGTTCTGCCCTGTGCACCCACAGCCACGGCGCGCAGCTCCTTGCGTTCCCCCAGGGCTGCCTCCGTGCAGCCACTTCTGTCCTCCGCCCGGCTTGTGCAGCCTGGCCCTGCCCGCGGCTGCCGGCCCGTGTCTCAGGCTGGGTGTCGGGGGGACGCTCTGTCCCCGTTTAACTTAGTTCTGTTAGTCAAGGGCTGCTCTGTACAGATCTGTAACTCGGAGGCTCCCCCTCCGTCCCGCTGGCCTCTCAGTTGGAGAGGGGAGACCCAGAGAGCCAGCGCCAGTCCTCCTTTGCCGCTCCCTCCCCGCGGGACCTGTCCTGCACTGCTTTGCCTTTTGTTCTTTCTTTTTTCCTTTTCTCCTACCAGATTTTTGGCGTCTTTATCTTTTGAAGAGTGTGATGTTCTGTCGGAGTTCCACAGGTGCTCTGGTTGGCTGAGTGGGTTTGTAGATGTGGGTCTTGGTGTATTTGTGGGAGAGGGTGACCTGCTAGTGTCCTTCTACTCCGCCATCTTCTCCGTCTTCTATATACTGTTTTCAAAACATTTTTCTCCCTTCTTTTAAAATTCTCTCTCTCTCTCTCTTCTAAGTTTTATTCCTACATAAGCATTAGATAGATAAACTCCTTAAGGACCACAATAGATAACTGATACTCCATAAAACACAGTGCCAGAGAGGTATGAGCAAGATGAAGAAGCAGAGAAACCATTTCCAACTAAAAGAACAAGAGAAATCCCCTGAAATAATAACCAATGAAATAGACATTGATAGCCTACTAGATCAAGATTTCAAAGAAGGAGTGATCAAAATACTGAAGGAACTAAAAGAGATAGCATTTAGAGATATAAAGTATGTCAAAAATGAATCTGAAGCTAGAAAGAAGAGCCAAGTAGAATTGGTAAACTCATTGGCCGAGATGATGAATGATCTAAAGGCTGCGCAAAGCAGACTACATAATGCAGAGGAACGAATTAGTAACATAGAAGACCAGACAATAGAAAGCACCCAATCAGAACAGCTACAAGATAAACAAATAAAAACAAATGCAAATTGCATTAGGGAACTATGGGAAAATATAAAGCGTGACAAACTTCACATAATAGGTATCCCAGAAGGGGAAGAAAGATCAAAGGTAATTGAAAAGGTTTTTGAAGAAATCATGACTGAAAACTTCCCAAACTTAAAGAAGGAATCAGATATCCAAGTAGGGGAAGCTCAGAGGGTCCCAAACATGAAGAAACTAAATAGACTCACAACAAGAAATATCATAATCAAGATGGTCAGAGTCAAGGATAAAAAAATGATCCTAAAGGTAGCAAGAGAAAAATCAAAGAGTGAGTTACAAGGGAACCCCCATAAGGCTCTCAGCTGATTTCTCTACACAAACACGACAGGCCAGAAGGGAGTGGCAAGATATATTCAAAGTCTTGAATGACAAAAAGATGCAGACTAGGATACTTTATCCAGCAAGTCTGTCCTTTAGGATAGAAGGAGACATAGAGAAATTCACAGACAAGAAAATCTAAAAGAGTTTAGCAACACTAAATCCATGCTAAAAAGAAATATTGAAAGGTCTACTCTAAATAGAAAAGCAGCAGGATGATACAGAAATGGGAAACTCACAACTGAAAAGGTGATAACTCATGAATTACAAATAAAATGAACACAAAATTATAAAAGAAGACATACAAATCATTGAGAGTGGGAGACGGAGGCAGAAAAATATAATTTTTTTCTTTCTTTTTTAAATCTTTTGTTCTCTGTAGGATGGGCTTGAGATCACATTATTATCAGTTTAATAAAAACATTCTACTAATGGGCTAATAGACTTACAAAAAAGGGTAATCACTGTCCAAAAAATTACAAGGGAGTCACAAAAGCTAAATAAAATTGATTATAATACAAAGGAAAATTACCAAACCACAAAAGGAAGAAGAAAGGAACAAAGCAGAAATACCAATTCAACTGCAAAGATAAGTTCAAAATGGCAATAAACACACATCTATCATTAATTACTGTAAATGTTAATGAACTAAATGCTCCAGTCAAAAGACATAGAGTGGCAGACTGGATAATAAAGCAAGAACCTTCAATATGCTGCACATAAGAGACCAACTTAAGGGAGAAGGACACATATAGATTAAGAGTGAATGGATGGAAAAGGATATTCCATGCAAATGGAAAAGCCAAAAAAGCAGGTGTTGCAGTACTGATTTCAGACAAAATAGACTTTAAAACAAAGGCCTTATAGAAAGATAAAGAAGGATATTTCATAATGATTAAAGGAGTGATACAAGATGAGGATATAATACTTGTTAATATATATGTGCCCAATATAGGAGCACCTAAGTACATACAAGAATTACTTACAGAGGTAAAAAGGGATATTGATGGGAATACAATTTTAGTTGGAGATTTTACACTGCATTAGCATCACTAGACAGATGTTCCAGACAGAAAATAAACAAGGCAACAGAGAAATTAAATAATACAATAGAAAAACTAGATTTGGTAGATATTTTCAAAGCATTACACCCCCAAAAATAGGATATACATTCTTTTCAAGTGCACATGGAACATTTTCCAGGATTGACCATGTACTTGGGCACAAAAGAAACCTCACCAATTTTAAGAAGAAAGAAATTATCCCAAGCATCTTTACTGACCACAATGCCATGAAACTACAAATCAACAACAGAGAAACAATGGAGAACAAAAGTAAACCATGGAGATTAAAAAATTTGTTATTAAGAAACCAATGGGTCAATGAGGAAATCAAACCTGAAATTAAAAAAAATACCTTGAGACAAATGAAAATGAAAGCACAACCACACAAAATTTATGTGACACAGCAAAAGGAGTACTAAGAGGGAAGCTTATGGTGATGCAGGCCTTCCTCAAAAAAGAAGAATAATCTCAAATAAACAATTTAACCCACCAGTTGAGAGAATTAGAAAAAGAAGAACAAAAAATGCCAAAAGGCAGCAGAAGGAAGGAAATTATAAAGATTAGAGAGTAAATAAATTAAAGAGAGATTAAAAAGACCATAGGAAAAATCAATCAAATGAAAAACTGTTTTTTTGAAAAAGTAAATAAAATCAACAAACCTCTGGCCAAACCCACAAAGAAGAGAAAAGAGAGAGCACAAATTAGCAAAAAAAGAAAGGAAAATGGAGAAATTACAACAAATAAAATAGAAATACAGAATATCATATGATAATATTAGGAAAAACTATATGGAAGCAAAATGGATAACCTAGAGGAGATGGACAAGTTTTTGGAAACATACTGTCCACCAAGACTGAACCAAGAAGAAACTGACCACTTGAACAAACAGATTACTAGAAATGAAATAGAAATAGGAATTAAAAACCTCCCTATATATAAAAGTCCACTACTGGACAGCTTCACAGGGGATTTCTACCAAACATATAAAGAAGAACTCATACCAGTACTTCTCAGACTCTTCCAGAAGATTGAAAAGGAGGGAATACTTCCAAACTCATTCTATGAAGCCACCATCACCCTGATATCAAGATCAGGCAAAGACTCTACCAAAAAAAGAGAATTATAGGCCAATATCACTGATGAACATAGACGCCAAAATCCTCACCAAAATATAAGCAAATAGACTCCAACAACACATAAAAAAGATTATACATCATGACCAAGTGGCGTTCATCCCAGGGACACAAGGGTGGTTCAACATACGCAAATCAATCAATGTAATACATCACATCAACAAGAGAAAGGACAAAAACCACATGATCATCTCAATACATGCAGAAAAAACATCTGATAATATTCAACACACATTTATGATAAAATCTCTCACCAAAGAGGATATGGAGGGAACATATCTCAACATAATGAAAGCTATATATGACAAACGTACAGCCAGTATAGTACACAATGGTGAAAAACTCAAAAGCTTCCCACTAAAATCTGGGACAAGACAAGAATGCCCACTGTCGCCAGTCCTATTCAAAATAGTCCTGAAAGTCCTAGCCACAGCAATCAGACAAGACAGGAAATAAAAGGGATCCAAACTAGAAAAGAAGAGGTAAAAGTTTCAGTATATGCTGATGACATGTTACTATATATAGAAAACCCTAAAAGGTCCACACAAAAACTACTAGAGCTGATCGAAGAATTCAGCAAGGTAGCAGGTTACAAGATTAACATTCAAAAATCAGTTGCATTTCTTTACACTAATGAGAAATGAACAGAAAAAGACAGCAAAGAATCAATCACCTTTAAAATAGCACCCAAAGTAATAAAATACCTAGGAATAAACCTAACCAAGGAGGTGAAAGACTTATACACAGGAAACTATATACCACTGACAAAGGAAATTAAAGAAGACTTTAAACAGTGGAAGGATACCCAATGCTCTTGGATTGGAAGAATCAATATGGTTAAAATGGTCACATTGCACAAGGCAATCTACAGATTTAATGCAATTCCTATCTATTATCCAGGACATATTTCACAGAATTAGAACAACTTATAATAAAATTTATATGGAACCATCAAAGACCTAGAATTGCCAAAACATTACTGAAGAGAAAGAAAGAGGCTGGAGGAATAACCCTCCCAGACTTCAGACAATACTATAGAGCTACAGTCACTAAGACTGTATGGTGTTGTTACAAAAACTGACATATGGAGCAATGGAACAGAATAGAGAGCCCAGAAATGAACCCACAAACTTTTGGTCAACTAATCTTCGACAAAGGAGGCAAGAATATACAATGGAATAAAGACAGTCTCTTCAGCAAATGGTGTTGGGAAAACTGGACAGCAGCATGTAAAGCAATGAAGCTAGAACCCTCCCTTACACCATACACAAAAATCAACTCAAAATGGATCAAAGACTTAAACATAAGACAGGATACAATAAACCTCCTGGAAGAAAATATAGGGAAAACATTATCTGACATACATCTCAAAAATGTTCTCTTAGAACAGTCTACTCAAGCAATAGAAATAAAAGCAAGAATAAACAAATGGGACCTAATGAAACTTATAAGCTTCTACACAGCAAAGGAAACCATAAGTAAAACAAAAGGACAACAAACGGAATGGGAGAAAATTTTTGCAAATGAAACTGACAAAGGCTTGATTTCCAGAATATATATAAGCAGCTCATAAGACTTAATAAGAAACAACCAAATCCAATCCAATCCAAACATTGGCAAAAGACCTAAACAAGCAATTCTCCAAGGAAGACATACAAATGATCAATAGGCACACGAAAAAATGCTCCATATCACTAATTATCAGAGAAATGCAAATCAAAACTACAATGAGGTATCACCTCACACCATTCAGAATGGCCATCATTCAAAAATCCACAAATGACAAATGCTGGAGAGGCTGTGGAGAAAAGCAAACCCTCCTACACTGCTGGTGGGACTGCAGTTTGGTGCAGCCACTGTGGAAAACAGTATGGAGATTCCTCAAAAAACTAGGAATAGACTTACCATATGATCCAGGAATCCCGCTCCTGGGCTTATATCCAGAAAGAACCCTACTTCAGTATGACACCTGCACCGCAATGTTCATAGCAGCATTATTTACAATAGCCAAGACATGGAAACAGCCTAAATGTCCATCAACAGGTGACTGGATAAAGAAGAAGTGGTATATTTATACAATGGAATACTACTCAGCCATAAAAACCGACAACATAATGCCATCTGCAGCAACATGGATGCTCCTGGAGAATGTCATTCTAAGTGAAGTAAGCCAGAAAGAGAAAGAAAAATACCATATGAGATCGCTCATATGTGGAATCTAAACAAAAACAAAAATGAAAACAAAGCATAAATACAAAACAGAAATAGATTCACATTCATAGAATACAAACTTGTGGTTGCCAAGGTGGTTGGGGGGTGGGAAGAGATAGACTTGGATTTCAAAATTGTAGAATAGATAAACAAGATTGTACTGTATAGCACAGGGAAATGTATACAAGATCTTATGGTAGCTCACAAAGAAAAAAATGTGACAATGAATATATATATGTTCATGTATAACTGAAAAATTTTGCTCTACACTGGAATTTGACACAACATTGTAAAGTGATTATAAATCAATAAAAAATGTTTAAAAAAAATGAACAATCTGAAATAAACAACCTAAACTACCACCTCATAAAATTAGTAAAAGAAGAACAAATAAAACCTAAAATCAGCAGAAGGAAACAATAAATATCAGAGAGGAAATAAATAAAATAGAGATTTAAAAAACAATAGAAAAATCAATCAAACCAAGAGCTGGTATTATGAAAGAGTAAACAAAATTGACAAACCTCTGGCCAGGATCACCAAGAAGAAAAGAGAGAACACACTAATAAACAAAATAAGAAATGAAGATGGAGAGATTACTACTAACACCACAGAAATACAAAAAATCATAAGAGAATATTTTGAATTTCTCTATTGCAATAAAATGGACAATCTAGAAGAAATGGACAAGTTTCTAGAAAGGTACAGTCCACCAAAATTGAATCAATATGAGATAGAGCATTGATTAGACTAATCACTAGAAGTGAAATACCATCAGCAGTAAAATATCTCCCTGCAAACAAAACAGGAACAGATGACTTTACTGAGGAATTATCTTAATCATAACAAGAAGAGCTCATACCAACACTTCTCAAACTCTTCCAAAAGATTGAAGAGGAGGGAATATTCCCAAACTCATTCTATGAAGCCACCATCTCCCTGATACCAAAGCCTGACAAAGACACTACCAAAATAGAAAGCTATAGGCCAATATCGTTGATGAACATAGATGCAAAATCTGCAACAAAATCTTAGCAAACAGAACCCTACAACATACAAAAAAGATCAAACACCATGATCAAGTTTGTTTCATTCCAGGGACACAAGTATGTTTCAACAAACAGAAATCAATCAACGTGATATACCATATCAAGATAAAGGCCAAAAATCACATGATCATCTCAATAGATGCAGAAGAGGCACTTGATAACATTCAACAATCATTTATGATAAAATGTTTTACCAAAGTAGGTATAGAGGAAACATATCTCAACATAAAAAAAGCTATTTATGACCAACCTATAGCTAGCATAATATTCACCAGTGAAAATTTGAAATCCTTCTTGCTAAATTCAGAAAAAAGACAAGGATGCCCACTCTCACCACTTCTATTCAATATAGTATTAGAAGTCCTAGCCATAGCAATCAGACAAGAAGAAGAAATAAAAGGGTCCCAAATTGGAAGAGAATAGGTAACATTTTCATTATATGTGGAGGACATGATATTATATATAGAAAACCCTAAAGGCTCTACACAAAAAGAACTAGAACTAAGAAGAGAAATTGGCAAGGTAGCAGGATACAAGATTTACATACAGAAATAAATGGCATTTCTTTACACTAACAATGAAATATCAGAAAAGGAAAGTAAAGAAACAATTCCTTTTTTTAAATTGTACCCAAAAAAAAGTACTTATGAATAAATCTGACCCAGGAACTGAAAGACTTATGTAGAAAGAACAATAAACCATTGACTAAGGAAATTAAAAATGACCTAAAGAAATGGAAAGTGATCCCACGTTCTTGGATTAGAAGAATTAATATTGTTAAAATTGCCATAGTCCCAAAAGCAATATACAGATTTAATGTGATCCCTATAAAATTGCTGAAGCCATTTTTCACAGAATTAGAACAAATAATCCTAAAATTTGTATGAAATCACAAAAGATCCAGAATTGTCAAAGCAGTACTGAAGAAAAAGAATGAAGCTGGAGGAATAACCCTCCCAGACTTCCCACAATACTACAGAGCTACAATAATCATCAAAACAGCAGGTTATTGGTACAAAAACAGACACAGGGATCAATGGAACAGAATGGAGAGCTCAGAAATAAACCCACAAACTTTTAGTCAATTAATCTTTGACAAAGGAGGGAAGAGCATATAATGGAGTAAAGCCAGTCTCTTCAGCAAATGGTGTTGGGAAAACTTGACAGCTGTATGTAAATCAGTGAAGTGAGAATATTTCCTTATACCATACACAAAAATAAACTCAAAACATCTTAAAGATGTAAACATAAGAGAAGACACTATAAATCCCTTAGAAGAAAACAGGCAAAACATCAGACATAAATTCTTAGCAAAGTTTCCTAAGGCAGTCTACCCAAGCAATAGAAATAAAAGCAAAAATAAACAAATGGGACCTAATTAAACTTACAAGCTTCTGCACAGCAAAGGAAACCATAGCAAAAACAAAAAGACAACCTATGGAATAGGAGAAAGTATTTGCAAAAGATGAGACTGACAAGAGCTTAATCTCCAGAATATATAAACAGTTCATACAACTTAGTAAGAAAAAAAAAAATAACCCAATCGAAAAATGGGCAGAAGTCCTATACAAGAAATTCTGCAATGAAGACATATAAACGGCTTATTGGCACATTAAAAATGCTCAATATTACTAATTATCAGAGAAAGGCAAATCAAAACTACAATGAGGAATCACCTCACAACAGTCAGAATGACCATCATTCAAAAGTCTACAAATGATAAATGCTGCAGAGCGTGAGGAGAAAAGGAAACTCTGCTACACTGTTGGTGGTAATTTAGTTTAGTGCAGCCATTATGGAAAACAGTATGGAGATTCCTGAAGAACTGAAAATAGATTTACCATATGGTCCAGGAATCCCACTTCTAAACATATATCTAGAGGGAACCTTAATTGAAAAATACACATGCACCCCAATGTTCATAGCAGCACTACTTATAATAGCCAAGACATGGAAACAACATAAATGCCCATCGACAGATGACTGGATAAAGAAATAGTGGTATATTTATACAATGGAATACTATTATGCCACAAAAGAGAATAAAATAATGCCATTTGCAGCAACGTGGTTGGACCAGGAGATCGTCATTCTAAGTGAAGTAAACCAGACAAAGAAAAATACCATATGACAGCACTTGTGTGGAATCTAAAACAAACAAACAAACAAACAAAAGACAAATAAACTCATTTACAAAACAGAAACAGAGTCACAGACATAGATAATAGACTTATGTTTACCAGAGTGGAAAGGGGGTGGGAAGGGAAAAATTGGGAGTTTGAGATTTGCAGATACTAACTACTATATGTAAAATAGATAAACAACAAGTTTATACTGTATAGTACAGGGATCTATATTCAATATCTTGTAGTAACTTACTGTGAAAAAGAATATGAAAAGGAATATATGTATGTTCCTATAGGACTGAAGTAGTGTGCTGTACACCAGAAATTGACAGAGCATTGTAAACTGACTAACTCAATTAAAAATATATTTTAAAAAATAACTAAGAATACAGAAGTTTTGATCCACACAGCTGACAAGTTTGATTTATTGAACATATATAGAACATTGAGTGCAAGAATTGCAGAATATATGTATTCTT
Organism: Camelus ferus; assembly: GCF_009834535.1. Classification (NCBI taxonomy): domain Eukaryota; kingdom Metazoa; phylum Chordata; class Mammalia; order Artiodactyla; family Camelidae; genus Camelus; species Camelus ferus. Next base: position 6,460,727 of record NC_045732.1, read on the forward strand.
TCTAGGCTTACATGCAACATTTACAAATGTTTGGTACATACTAGGCCATAAAAGTGTTTTTAATATATATCAGATTAGAATCATGCAGACTACCTTTTCTGATTATGTAGTGAAATTAGAAATCAAAAATAAATGGATAAGTTCAAATTACTTAATTTACATTTGAGGTTTAAAAAACACACTTCCAAATAAATCAAAAGCCAATGAAGAAATTAAATGAAAATTATAAGTTCATTGAACAATAATGAAAATAAACTTATAAAAATATGTGTAATGCAGCTACAGCAGTACTTAGTTTGAAATTTATAGCCATAATCTCTGATATTAGAAATGAGTAAAGACTGAAAAAAGCGATCTAAACATTAGATTTAAAATATTTAGGTATAAATCTAAATTAAGTGTTAAATCTAATGCTTGCTTATTATTTTTCAGCCTTTATTCATTTGTCAAAAATAATAAATTAAAAGAAAGTGAAGAAATAATAAATATAAGAATAGACATTAATGAAATAAAAACAAAGGCACAATAGTGGAACAATCAAATCAGAAGTTGTTTCTTTACAACAGCTACTGAAAATTGACAAGCCTCTACTAAATTTATACATGAAAAAAGAGAAGGCACAAATAAATAATATTGGGAATCAAAAGAAGCCATAGGTACAGAGGCAAGTGAGATTAAAACAATAATATTATATTATGAAAATATGCCAAACACTTGAAAATTTAAGTGAAATGGACAAATTCTTAGAAAAGGATAGATAAAAATAGACTAAATAGAAATTTGAATGTTTCTATGACAATTTAACAAACAGGATGTGTAGTTGAAATTTTTCCTTCTAAGAAATATCAGATTCAAATGATTTTATAGGCGAATTCTATCAAAAATTTAAGGAATAAACCATTCCTATTTTACATGAACCAAAAACAGAATAAAGAAGGTATATTCCTCAACTCGTTTTATGAGTCTAAAATAGCTATCATACAAAAAATACAATAGTTAAAAAATTTTTAGGGAATTTTGCAGCCATTTTCAATAATGAATATATTTTTTAAAAAACAGAATATAACTAATCACTCAAAAGTAAATCATGTTGGATTTTTTTTTTGGGGGGGTGAGGTACTTAGGTTTATTTATTTTAATGGAAGTACTGTTGGGATTGAACTCAAGACCTCATGCATGCTAAGCACACACTCTACCACTGAGCTATACCCTCCCCCACAATGTTGGATTTATATTAGAAATGCAAGTGCGTTCAGCATTAGAAAAATCAATGTAATTTTCCACATTAACAGTTTAAGGGAGGAAGCCATATGATTATCTATCTCATTGAGTAAAAAACAAACTTAGTAAAATTCAGTATCTCTTTCTGATAACAAATTATTAGCAAAAAAAGAGTAATAGGGAATTTTCTCAACTTGATAAAGGATATCCAGGGAAATATCTACTAAAATATCATAACAATTTAAAAAAATTAAAAATATCTCTTTTAAAATTAAGAATAGGACAAGAGGTACTACTATTATCACTTATTTCTTCCTGACCTGAAAGTCCTTACCAGAATAATAGAACAAGAAAAAAAAAAACTAATAGGAATTGGAAAGTAAAGAAAATATGGTTACTATTTGCAGACTATACAACTGTCCACAGAGAAAATCCAAGGAAACTCTTTGACACATTATCAAAATTGAAAAGAGACCTAAGGATTCCTGATGTAAAATCTCTACACAAAAATCAATTGCATTTTGGAAAATCATCAAGGAAAAAAATAAGGAACTACTGTTTATTTTAAAAATTCCATTTTATATAAGACATAGAGGTTGGAAAGAAAGAAATCAAACTGTCCCTAATTGCGGATATGATTGTCTATATAGAAAATCCTAAGGAATTTATAAAAACCCTCCTATAACTAATAAGTGAGTTCAGCAAGATTGCAGGATATAAGACCAGCATGGCAAAAATCATTCACATTTCTATATACTAATGAACAGGTGGAAATAAATTAAAAATAAAATAGCGTTTAAAATCATTCCAAAGAAAATGAAATGCTTAAGTATAAACTTAACAAAACACGTACAGGATATGTATGCTGAAAACTATGAAACACTGATTAAAGAAATCAAAAAAAGATCTACATAAATGGTGAGGTATACCATGTTCAAGAATTCCAAGATTTAACATAGTAAAGATGTTAGCTCTCTCCCCAAAGAGATTTATAGTTTTAATTAAATTATTTTCAATTCCAGCAAGGTTTTTATAGTCATAGACAAGTTTAATGTAAAATTTCTGTGGAGAGGCAAAAGATTTAGAATAGGTAAGACAATGTTGACAAAGAAAAATAAAGGTTGGGATCACTCTAACTCGTATTAAGACACAATATACAGCTATAGTAATCATTACAGTGTGATATTTTTGGAGGTATAGATACATAAATCATTGGAACAGAATACAGAATCTAGAAATAAACCCACACCAGTATCACAAACTGATGTTTAAAAAATGCAAAAATAATTCAACAATTACACAAATTGGTATATGTTGCTGGGACAATTGAATATATATAGGTATAAGAAAAGAACGTGAACCTAAGGCTAATAACCTAATAATGAAAAGTAACTCAAAGTATGTCACAGACTTAAATAAGAAACAAAGATATAAAACTTTTAGGAAACAAAATAGGACAAAATCTTCAGGATTTAGGGTTACTTAAAAAGTTCTTAGTCTTGACACCAACAGTAGGACTCATAGAAGGAAAATTTGATAGGACCTCAACCTGTGATAAAAAAACCCACAAATTTCTGTTCTGTGAAATGCTTTGTAAAGAGGATGAAAGCAAGCTACAGACTTATAAGAAAATACCGGCAAACCATGTATCCAACAAATAACTAGTATCTAGGCTATATAAAGAAGTTTCATGTAGCTGCAAATGGCATTACGTTGTCGGTTTTTATGGCTGAGTAGTACTCCATTGTATAAATATACCACATCTTCTTTATCCAGTCATCTGTTGATGGACATTTAGGCTGTTTCCATGTCTTGGCATGTATAACTGAAAAACTGTGCTCTACACTGGAATTTGACACAACATTGTAAAATGATTATAAATCAATAAAAAATGTTAAAAAAAAGTTTCAAAACTTCTCAGTTAAAAAAAATAAACAATCCTATAAGAAAATGAGAAAAAGACATTGTCACTTTACTATAGCAGATATACAACTGGCAGAATAGCACATGAAAAGACGTTAAACATTGCTAGCTTTAAAAAAGTGCAAATTAAAATCACACCACTACACACCTACCAAAATGGCTTAAATTAAAAACCACTGACAATATTGACTTCTGTTGATAGTAAGGGAGAAACTAGATCAAACATATTGCTATTGGGAATATACAATACTACAGCACTCTGGAAAAAAAATTAGCAGTTTCTTTATAAACATACAGTTAACATACAATGGAGCAATTGCACTTCTGAGGATTTATTCCAGAGAAATAAAAACTTGTGTTCATACAAAACTTGTAGATGAATGTTCACTGCAGCCTTATTTGTAAAGTCAAAAACTTGAAAAAACTTGGATGTCCTTAAACAAACTGTGATATATCCATACAGTTGAATATTATTTGGCAATAATAACTCACAAACTAGTGACACATGACTTGGATGAAATCTTCAGAGAACTATGCTGACTGAAAAAAACTAATCTCAAAAAGTCACACACTGTATGATTCTATTTATAAAATATCCTTGACAAAATTATAGAAACAGAGGACTGATTGGTGGTTTCCAAGCATTAGGGATAATGGGGTGGTGGCTGTTGTGGGGAGAAAGGTGGGTATAGCTATAAAAGGGCTACAGGAGGGAAATTTGTGGTATTAGAACTCTTATGTATCTTGTTGAATCAATGTAAATACCCTGGTTGTTATATTATATGGTAATTTTTCAAGATGTTATCATTGGGGAAACTGAGTAAATGGAACATGGGATGTCTATTATTTCCTAAAACTGAATATGAATTTACAATTATCTTAAGAAGTTTAATAAAAAATATATATCTTTTAGAGTAGTAACAAGAAAAATTTAAGTCATCTGAAGAAAATATCTAACAAAAATGTGAAAGCCCATTATTTTAAAGATATGCAACTTTATTGAAAGGCATTGCAGAAGATATCAATAAATTGAGAGACATAACCATATTCATTGTCACAGGCAGTCATTGCTACTTAAGTTGAAGTGGAAGTTCTCATAAAGTATGCCAAATATCCACAATCTAACATATAGAAAAAAATGTAATTTCTATAAAAATTTACCCAATTATTTAATGTAACTCCACATCTGATTATATGCCTTTACATAGAAAAATAATTGACCAAAAGTAGCCAAGATATTGCTGGTGTCATACAAAGAGGAGATAATAAGGCATATTTATAGTTGATGAAAATAATCTAGTATGAAAAACCATAAGAAGTAAAAAGATTACAGCAAAAAGGAAGATTTTGAGAAATGTTAAAGTAGATCAGATCCAGAGCATAGGTGGAGAGGTTAAATTTTATCCAGTGTAACAACATGAGGGAAGGTAAAAGTGTGAGTAGCAGGGCAGGTAGGTTAGTCAGTTTGGTGTTTGGATGTGGAAGGGTGAGATATGATGTGAGGAGGGGATTGTTGGGATGTTTAAGGACAAAGAAATTCTGATCGCACTTGTCTGTCAAATATTTGTTCCTCTTACCCATCTCTCAGGAATCTCTGTAAGAACAGAGGCAATGTACAATCCATCTTAGAAGAAATTTAATATAGGAAGATGTAACTTACTGCTATAGGACCTTCAGTAAATCATTTACCTCTCTAGGCTTGTTTCCTCATTTTGAAAATGACAATAAAATATGTGCCTCCTCATAGATTATTTTGAGGATTAAATGAGACAATGTATGTCAGGGTGCTTAAGGTGGAGCTTGGCATATAGAAAGCACTCAATTTTTTTTTGTTATTTGTACAGAGCAGGACAATTTTTAGAGCATGACTGAATAAATTTAATACTCTCAAGATCTCCAGCTAGAAATGCCCTTAAGGCAGGACAGGTTTGAACTTCAAGTCTCTGATGGCTAGGAAAACTATTCACAGGAGGTAAATGAGTCCAGAACTCACTTTCTCCTACTCTCAGGCATAATAGGTTTTGATGGGCAAGATTTTCAGGTTCAGGGCATTTTTTATTTCTGGCTAGAATAATGGATCACAAGAGTATCTCTAGGGCATGTCTATACTGTCCACCTTCAACATAGGCACAAAGCAGTGGGAAGGAGGAAAGGAAGGGGGGAAACTAAATGAGTGCCTACGAAGTGCCAGGCACTTTAACATCTGTTATTTAAACCTCATAACTATATTTTAAGTGAATATGATCTCTGTTTCTGCCTGGATTCTGCCCTGTTTTGGAAACTCATAACATATTAGCATATCAAAGGCTCCAACATGTCCTGCAGTAAGTAAATATTTTTAACTTGACTGAAAAGAAGTTCACAACTCATCTGGTTATGGAACCTTTGTTGTTTCCCAGAGTACCCTTTGATATTTTAGCAAGCAATAAGGCACTCTGCTTTCTTGGGCCTCAATAATTTCATTTAAAATATATAGTATATAGTACTTTACAGGCAATGTATAGTAACATGTCACTTCACTTGACCTGTAAAATAACCCTGTGAAATTGACATGACCAGCATACCCATTTAACACTTAAGGAAAACAAAAATGATTGAAGCTAAATGACAAGTGACAAGTTATATAGCTGGTCAATGGAAGAGCCAGGACTTGAATCCAAGTCTTCCTCATCAATTAAGTTCGATAAGTTTTTCATGAAGCCTTCAACTCTAACAATCTATGAATCTTTGAGCTGTATGACTCTGAGCAAATCCCTTCCTTTCCTTGGCCCTATTTTCCCACCTGAAATACATAGATTAGATTAGGTAATTTCTAAAGTTCTTATGCACTCTGTCTTAGAGTTTAAGGCCCAACCATATTACCTCAGGTCAAATTGAAACTGTGTTCAAAAGTCTAGATTACCAAATCCAGGGGAGATGAAGAACTTAGGTGAATATCATGGTGTTTTTAGTCAGAAGTATCATTAAGGGCCTCAGACTCCTGGGAGGAACAAATCCCTGAATTTGAGCTCTCAGATAAGCTAGTTTGAGAAAGTTCTCTGCAATCCTTACCATTCCCATCTAGCTAATATCTCAAGAAATAATGCAACTATCCTGTCAAAGAAGCTTGATGGGCTCCCCAAGGGCACACATTGTCAACACATTAATACCTATTTCTCAAAGCCAGTCTAGTCTAGAAGGACCATGTGGATAATTAGTAGAAATTCAACAATACTATCTTAAGGGGATACACAAACATTTCCTTCTGAAATAGGCCATTGAGCAAGACCTAGAATGTTTTGTCCTGCCAAGACAGAGCTAGTTTTCCAGTCTATGTACAAGTTCATGTCTCATGCCCTCATAGGCAAGTCTACCATGATTCCTAAATCCTCCAACCCCTCACTTGAGTGCATATTTGTTTTTAAAAACTTTTATATTGAATGGAAGTTTCTTTAAAGTCAATAGTGCTATATAATTTTCAAAAGCATCACACAGACGCTTCCTATTTTTTTAAACATTTTTATTGATTTATAATCATTTTACAATGTTGTGTCAAATTCTAGTGTTCAGCACAATTTTTGAGTTATACATGGACATATACACACTCATTATCACACGTTTTCCTCTGCGATTCCCTGTGCTATACAGTATAATCTTGTTTATCTATTCTACAATTTTGAAATCCCAGTCTATCCCTTCCCACCCTCCGCCCCCCTGGCAACCACAAGTCTATATTCTATGTCTATGAGTCTATTTCTGTCCTGTATTTACGCTTTGTTTTTGTTTGTTTCTTTGTTTGTTTGTTTGTTTTTGTTTCTGTTTTTTAGATTCCACATATGAGCGATCTCATATGGTATTTTTCTTTCTCCTTCTAGCTTACTTCACTTAGAATGACATTCTCCAGGAGCATCCATGTTGCTGCAGATGGCATTATGTTGTCAGTTTTTATGGCTGAGTAGTATTCCATTGTATAAATATACCACTTCTTCTTTATCCAGTCATCTGTTGATGGACATTTAGGCTGTTTCCATGTCTTGGCTATTGTAAATAGTGCTGCTATGAACATTGGGGTGCAGATGTCATCCTGAAGTAGGGATCCTTCTGGATATATGCCCAGAAGCATGATTACTGGGTCAAATGGTAAGTCTATTCCTAGTCTTTTGAGGAAACTCCACACTGTTTTCCACAGTGGCTGCACCAAACTGCATTCCCACCAGCAGTGTAGGAGGGCTCCCCTTTCTCCACAGCCTCTCCAGCATTTGTCATTTGTGGATTTTTGAATGATGGCCATTCTGAATGGTGTGAGGTGATACCTCATTGTAGTTTTGATTTGCATTTCTCTGATAATTAGTGATATTGAGCATTTTTTCGTGTGCCTATTGATCATTTGTATGTCTTACTTGGAGAATTGCTTGTTTAGGTCTTCTGCCCATTTTTGGATTGGGTTGTTTATTTTTTTCTCATTGAGTCGTATGAGCTGCTTATATATTCTGGAGATCAAGCCTTTGTCAGTTTCATTTGCAAAACTTTTCTCCCATTCCGTAGATTGTCTTTTTGTTTTACTTATGGTTTCCTTTGCTGTGCAGAAGCTTGTAAGTTTCATTAGGTCCCATTTGTTTATTCTTGTTTTTATTTCTTCTAGGAGAAAATTTTCTAAATGTATGTCAGATAATGTTTTGCCTATGTTTTCCTCTAGGAGATTTATTGTATCTTGTCTTATGTTTAAGTCTTTGATCCATTTTGAGTTTATTTTTGTGTATAGTGTAAGGGAGTGTTCTAGCTTCATTGTTTTACATGCTGCTGTCCAGTATTCCCAACACCATTTGCTGAAGAGACTGTCTTTATTACATTCTATATTCTTGCCTCCTTTGTCAAAGATTAGTTGACCAAAAGTTTGTGGGTTCATTTTTGGGCTCTCTATTCTGTTCCATTGGTCTATATGTCTGTTTTTGTACCAATACCATGCTGTCTTGATGACCGTAGCTCTATAGTATTGTCTGAAGTCTGGGAGAGTTATTCCTCCAGCCTCTTTCTTTCTCTTCAGTAATGCTTTGGCAATTCTAGGTCTTTGATGGTTCCAGATGCTTTCATATAATTCCATAATAACCTTTCTCTCTCTCCTATTCCTATATTGCTCCTCTCCCTTCCTTCCCCCCACTGGTAAACACTATTTCTCTATATCTGTCTTTCTTTTTTGTTTTATTTACTAGTTTGTTGTATTTTTTATTCCACATATAAGTGATAGTATATTGCATTTGTCTTTGTCTGACCTACTTCACTTAGCTTAATGCCCTCCAAATCCATCCATATCACTGCATATGTCATTATTTAATTCTTTTTTATGGTTGAGTAATATTTCATTGTATATATGCACCGCATCTTCTTTATCTATTAATCTATTGCATCATTCACTTAGGTTTCTTCAATACCTTTAGAAACCACACTTCTATCCCTTACCGATAAAGCTTAGACATCCAGTTCAGACTGAGGAATTCTCAGCAGGTGGTGGGTCTTAACACTTGAGTGTTCTAAGCACAGGAAGAGCACTTATAGCTACCTTGCAACTTCCCACTTAACACAAGAATCTTTTCCATAACATCGTAATCAGATTCTTCTAAAGCAAAATGCAGAATTTTCCTTCCTTCCTTTTTTCTTACTTTCTTCATTTCTCTCTTCCTTTCTTCCTCCTATACTTCTTTCCTTTCTTACTTTTACTCATTTATAGCAAAATTTGTAAAGTCTAGATACCGTGTCAGATACTGTAGATACAAAGACATTGAGGCCAAGTGCCTGCTCTCAGGAAGCTTATAACTTTCCCAGAAACCTTGATACCTGAGGCTAAGCTTTCCATTTGTGTTCTAGACTTCATCATTTCAGTTTTTTCAAAAGTTTCACTCTAGTGATTATTTTTTTCTCTTAGACATTTTCAAACTTTCTCATTATAAACTCCTACCAATAAGATTTGAAACATGTTCAAGTTTGTTTCACCTTTTAAAATCTCTGCATCCCATTTCCCAACTCCAGCTACTGCCCTCTCTCCCCTTGTCTACAAATTAAACTTCTTGAAGGAGTGCTCTGTGCTTTTTAATCTCTGTTTTCTCACTCCCAGCTCATTTTTCAACCCACTCTGGGTTGGCATCAACCCACAGCATTCCATTGAAACTACTTTTACTAAGATGGAAATTTACTTCCTTCTCAGTCTAGTCCATGAATTTTGCCCATCTTGTTCATCAATGCTTTCTCAGTACCTAGAACAGCACCTGGAACAAAGTAGGTACCAAAAAAACACATGTTGAATGTGTGAGATGAATGAGTGCAGACTTTTCAAGCTTTATTTTGCTAATTCTGGTATGATATGAACACTTTGCCTTGCAACATTTCCTTCCACTGGATCCTCTGACACCGTATTCTGTGTCTCACTCTTTCCTTTCTGGCTACTCCTGCCAGTGTCCAGTACTGATGTCTCCTCTTTTACTAACATTTATAATGAACTTTTTTTCTTTTCTGACTCTTCATATTCTCCTGGTAACCTCATCTATGGCCATGGCCTTTACATGCTGACTCCTCTGCAATTTATTCCTCAAGCTCAGACCTTCTCTTGAGTCCTAAACTGGAATATCTACTTGCCTACTTAACATCACAACTGGGTGTTCTACAGTCACCCAAACTCAACATGATTAAAATCAAACTTTTATAATCCTTCACCACTGGAAAATAAAGAAATCTGTGTTATCTGTAATGCTCCTGGTTCAGTAAATGAAATATCTATCTTCCAAATGTTCAAGCCAGAATTCTGGCTATTCTTTGCATTTTTAAAAAATTAAATTCAAACCTGAAAAACACTGCTTCATCCAGGACATCAACATCAACAATAATGAGTTGTGTTAATAGTATGCATTTTTCATATTATGTGTTGAAAATAGTACTTTTTATTCTTCCTACCCCTTTTTAGTTAGAAAATTCAGTTATATTTCAGACATCAGCTTAAATGTCACCTCTTCAAGGAAACACCCTTTAACTCCATAGACTAAGTTAAATCTCCTCATTCTTTGTTTACATAGCACCAGATGCTTTTTCTCAGATAAGACCAATATCTCGTAATAATGACTTTCTCTTTGCTAAACTGTAAGTGCCTTGCAAATGGAAACCTTATTACTAGGATATTGCTGTATCTGCAGCATCTAGAACAGAGGCTGAAGGTCAAATGTGGCCCACCATGTTTTGGGGAATAAACTTTTATTGAAACCCAGGCATGTGCATTCATTTATATGTTGTTTATGGCTGCTTTCACACTACAGGATAGAATTGAATAGTTTCAAACAGAGATGTATAGCCCACAAAGTCTAAAATATGTAATATCTAGCCCTTTGTAGAAAACATTTGCCCAC